>NW_027461706.1:0-300000 GCF_050947455.1 Rhinoderma darwinii
ATACATGGATGTAAAAGCAACAATCAATGGCTTTTGACAAGCCCTCCAAAAATGTACCCCTTTTATTGGCAGATGCCTGCCGGGGTTCTTCCATACATGAATGTAAAAGCAACAAGCAGGGGCTTTTCACAAGCCCTCCAAAAATTGACCCTTTTTATTGGCAGATGCCTGCCGGGGTTCTTCCATACATAGATGTAAAAGCAACAAGCATTGGCTTTTGACAAGCCCTCCAAAAATTGACCCTTTTTTTTGGCAGATGCCTGTCGGGGTTCTTCCATACATAGATGTAAAAGCAACAAGCAATGGCTTTTGACAAGCCCTCCAAAAAATGACCCTTTTTAGTGGCAGATGCCTGCCGGGGTTCTTCCATACATGTATGTAAAAGCAACAAGCAATGGCTTTTGACAAGCCCTCCAAAAATTGACCCTTTTTTTTGGCAGATGCCTGCCGGGGTTCTTCCATACATGGATGTAAAAGCAACAAGCAATGGCTTTTGACAAGCCCTCCAAAAATTGACCCTTTTTATTGGCAGATGCCTGCCGGGGTTCTTCCATACATGGATGTAAAAGAAACAAGCAATGGCTTTTGACAAGCCCTCCAAAAATTGACCCTTTTTTTTGGCAGATGCCTGCCGGGGTTCTTCCATACATGGATGTAAAGCAACAAGCAATGGCTTTTGACAAGCCCTCCAAAAATTTACCCTTTTTTTTGGCAGATGCCTGCCGGGGTTCTTCCATACATAGATGTAAAAGCAACAAGCAATGGCTTTTGACAAGCCCTCCAAAAATTGACCCTTTTTATTGGCAGATGCCTGCCGGGGTTCTTCCATACATGGATGTAAAGCAACAAGCAATGGCTTTTGACAAGCCCTCCAAAAATTTACCCTTTTTTTTGGCAGATGCCTGCCGGGGTTCTTCCATACATAGATGTAAAAGCAACAGGCAATGGTTTTTGACAAGCCCTCCAAAAATGGACCCTTTTTTTTGGCAGATGCCTGCCGGGGTTCTTCCATACATAGATGTAAAAGCAAAAAGCAATGGCTTTTGACAAGCCCTCCAAAAATTGACCCTTTTTATTGGCGGATGCCTGCCGGGGTTCTTCCATACATGGATTTAAAAGCAACAAGCAATGGCTTTTGACAAGCCCTCCAAAAATTTACCCTTTTTATTGGCAGATACCTGCCGGGGTTCTTCCATACATGGATGTAAAAGCAACAAGCAATGGCTTTTGACAAGCCCTCCAAAAATTGACCCTTTTTAGTGGCAGATGCCTGCCGGGGTTCTTCCATACATGGATGTAAAAGCAACAAGCAATGGCTTTTGACAAGCCCTCCAAAAATTGACCCTTTTTTTGGCAGATGCCTGCCGGGGTTCTTCCATACATAGATGTAAAAGCAACAAGCAATGGGTTTTCACAAGCCCTCCAAAAATTGACCCTTTTTAGTGGCAGATGCCTGCCGGGGTTCTTCCATACATGGATGTAAAAGCAACAAGCAATGGCTTTTGACAAGCCCTCCAAAAATTGACCCTTTTTATTGGCAGATGCCTGCCGGGGTTCTTCCATACATGGATGTAAAAGCAACAAGCAATGGCTTTTGACAAGCCCTCCAAAAATTGACCCTTTTTAGTGGCAGATGCCTGCCGGGGTTCTTCCATACATGGATGTAAAAGCAACAAGCAATGGCTTTTGACAAGCCCTCCAAAAATTGACCTTTTTTATTGGCAGATGCCTGCCGGGGTTCTTCCATACATGAATGTAAAAGCAACAAGCAATGGCTTTTCACAAGCCCTCCAAAAATTGACCCTTTTTATTGGCAGATGCCTGCCGGGGTTCTTCCATACATGGATGTAAAAGCAACAAGCAATGGCTTTTGACAAGCCCTCCAAAAATTGACCCTTTTTATTGGCGGATGCCTGCCGGGGTTCTTCCATACATGGATTTAAAAGCAACAAGCAATGGCTTTTGACAAGCCCTCCAAAAATTGACCCTTTTTATTGGCAGATACCTGCCGGGGTTCTTCCATACATGGATGTAAAAGCAACAAGCAATGGCTTTTGACAAGCCCTCCAAAAATTGACCCTTTTTAGTGGCAGATGCCTGCCGGGGTTCTTCCATACATGGATGTAAAAGCAACAAGCAATGGCTTTTGACAAGCCCTCCAAAAATTGACCCTTTTTTTTGGCAGATGCCTGCCGGGGTTCTTCCATACATGGATGTAAAAGCAACAAGCAATGGCTTTTGACAAGCCCTCCAAAAATTGACCCTTTTTTTTGGCAGATGCCTGCCGGGGTTCTTCCATACATAGATGTAAAAGCAACAAGCAATGGGTTTTCACAAGCCCTCCAAAAATTGACCCTTTTTAGTGGCAGATGCCTGCCGGGGTTCTTCCATACATGGATGTAAAAGCAACAAGCAATGGCTTTTGACAAGCCCTCCAAAAATTGACCCTTTTTATTGGCAGATGCCTGCCGGGGTTCTTCCATACATGGATGTAAAAGCAACAAGCAATGGCTTTTGACAAGCCCTCCAAAAATTTACCCCTTTTATTGGAAGATACCTGCCGGGGTTCTTCCATACATGGATGTAAAAGCAACAAGCAATGGCTTTTGACAAGCCCTCCAAAAATTTACCCCCTTTTATTGGCAGATGCCTGCCGGGGTTTCTTCCATACATGAATGTAAAAGCAACAAGCAGGGGCTTTTCACAAGCCCTCCAAAAATTGACCCTTTTTATTGGCAGATGCCTGCCGGGGTTCTTCCATACATAGATGTAAAAGCAACAAGCATTGGCTTTTGACAAGCCCTCCAAAAATTGACCCTTTTTTTTGGCAGATGCCTGCCGGGGTTCTTCCATACATAGATGTAAAAGCAACAAGCAATGGCTTTTGACAAGCCCTCCAAAAAATGACCCTTTTTAGTGGCAGATGCCTGCCGGGGTTCTTCCATACATGGATGTAAAAGCAACAAGCAATGGCTTTTGACAAGTCCTCCAAAAATTGACCCTTTTTATGGCAGATGCCTGCCGGGGTTCTTCCATACATGGATGTAAAAGCAACAAGCAATGGCTTTTGACAAGCCCTCCAAAAATTGACCCTTTTTATTGGCAGATGCCTGCCGGGGTTCTTCCATACATGGATGTAAAAGCAACAAGCAATGGCTTTTGACAAGCCCTCCAAAAATTGACCCTTTTTATTGGCAGATGCCTGCCGGGGTTCTTCCATACATGGATGTAAAAGCAACAAGCAATGGCTTTTGACAAGCCCTCCAAAAATTGACCCTTTTTTTTGCCTGCCGGGGTTCTTCCATACATAGATGTAAAAGCAACAAGCAATGGCTTTTCACAAGCCCTCCAAAAATTGACCCTTTTTAGTGGCAGATGACTGCCGGGGTTCTTCCATACATGGATGTAAAAGCAACAAGCAATGGCTTTTGACAAGCCCTCCAAAAATGGACCCTTTTTTTTTGGCAGATGCCTGCCGGGGTTCTTCCATACATGGATGTAAAAGCAAAAAGCAATAGCTTTTGACAAGCCCTCCAAAAATTGACCCTTTTTATTGGCAGATGCCTGCCGGGGTTCTTCCATACATAAATGTAAAAGCAACAAGCAATGGCTTTTCACAAGCCCTCCAAAAATTGACCCTTTTTATTGGTAGATGCCTGCCGGGGTTCTTCCATACATGGATGTAAAAGCAACAAGCAATGGCTTTTGACAAGCCCTCCAAAAATTTACCCTTTTTATTGGCAGATGCCTGCCGGGTTCTTCCATACATGTATGTAAAAGCAACAAGCAATGGCTTTTGACAAGCCCTCCAAAAATTTACCCTTTTTATTGGTAGATGCCTGCCGGGGTTCTTCCATACATGGATGTAAAAGCAACAAGCAATGGCTTTTGACAAGCCCTCCAAAAATTGACCCTTTTTATTGGCAGATGCCTGCCGGGGTTCTTCCATACATGGATGTAAAAGCAACAAGCAATGGCTTTTGACAAGCCATCCAAAAATTTACCCTTTTTTTTGGCAGATGCCTGCCGGGGTTCTTCCATACATAGATGTAAAAGCAACAAGCAATGGCTTTTGACAAGCCCTCCAAAAATTGACCTTTTTTTTGGCAGATGCCTGCCGGGGTTCTTCCATACATGAATGTAAAAGCAACAAGCAATGGCTTTTGACAAGCCCTCCAAAAATTGACCCTTTTTTGGGCAGATGCCTGCCGGGGTTCTTCCATACATGAATGTAAAAGCAACAAGCAATGGCTTTTGACAAGCCCTCCAAAAATTGACCCTTTTTTTTGGCAGATGCCTGCCGGGGTTCTTCCATACATGGATGTAAAAGCAACAAGCAATGGCTTTTGACAAGCCCTCCAAAAATTGACCCTTTTTTGGCAGATGCCTGCCGGGGTTCTTCCATACATGGATGTAAAAGCAACAAGCAATGGCTTTTGACAAGCCCTCCAAAAATTGACCCTTTTTATTGGCAGATGCCTGTCGGGGTTCTTCCATACATAGATGTAAAAGCAACAAGCAATGGCTTTTGACAAGCCCTCCAAAAATTGACCCTTTATTTGGCAGATGCCTGCCGGGGTTCTTCCATACATAGATGTAAAAGCAACAAGCAATGACTTTTGACAAGCCCTCCAAAAATTGACCCTTTTTAGTGGCAGATGCCTGCCGGGGTTCTTCCATACATGGATGTAAAAGCAACAAGCAATGGCTTTTGACAAGCCCTCCAAAAATTTACCCTTTTTTTTGGCAGATGCCTGCCGGGGTTCTTCCATACATAGATGTAAAAGCAAAAAGCAATGGCTTTTGACAAGCCCTCCAAAAATTGACCCTTTTTATTGGCAGATGCCTGCCGGGGTTCTTTCATACATGGATGTAAAAGCAACAAGCAATGGCTTTTGACAAGCCCTCCAAAATGTACCCTTTTTTTTGGCAGATGCCTGCCGGGGTTCTTCCATACATAGATGTAAAAGCAAAAAGCAATGGCTTTTGACAAGCCCTCCAAAAATTGACCCTTTTTATTGGCAGATGCCTGCCGGGGTTCTTCCATACATGGATGTAAAAGCAACAAGCAATGGCTTTTGACAAGCCATCCAAAAATTGACCCTTTTTTTTGGCAGATGCCTGCCGGGGTTCTTCCATACATAGATGTAAAAGCAACAAGCAATAGCTTTTGACAAGCCCTCCAAAAATTGACCCTTTTTTTTGGCAGATGCCTGCCGGGGTTCTTCCATACATGAATGTAAAAGCAACAAGCAATGGCTTTTGACAAGCCCTCCAAAAATTGACCCTTTTTTTTGGCAGATGCCTGCCGGGGTTCTTCCATACATAGATTTAAAAGCAACAAGCAATGGCTTTTGACAAGCCCTCCAAAAATTGACCCTTTTTATTGGCAGGTGCCTGTCGGGGTTCTTCCATACATGGATGTAAAAGCAACAAGCAATGGCTTTTGACAAGCCCTCCAAAAATTGACCCTTTTTTTGGCAGATGTGTGCCGGGGTTCTTCCATACATAGATGTAAAAGCAACAAGCAATGGCTTTTGATAAGCCCTCCAAAAATGTACCCTTTTTATTGGCAGATGCCTGCTGGGGGTTCTTCCATACATGAATGTAAAAGCAACTAGCAATGGCTTTTGACAAGCCCTCAAAAATTGACCCTTTTTATTGGCAGATGCCTGCCGGGGTTCTTCCATACATGGATGTAAAAGCAACAAGCAATGGCTTTTGACAAGCCCTCCAAAAATTGACCCTGTTTTTGGCAGATGCCTGCCGGGGTTCTTCCATACATGGATGTAAAAGCAACAAGCAATGGCTTTTGACAAGCCCTCCAAAAATTGACCCTTTTTATTGGCATATGCCTGCCGGGGTTCTTCCATACATGGATGTAAAAGCAACAAGCAATGGCTTTTGACAAGCCCTCCAAAAATTGACCCTTTTTATTGGCAGATGCCTGCCGGGGTTCTTCCATACATTGATGTAAAAGCAACAAGCAATGGCTTTTGACAAGCCCTCCAAAAATTGACCCTTTTTATTGGCAGATGCCTGCCGGGGTTCTTACATACATAGATGTAAAAGCAACAAAGCAATGGCTTTTTATAAGCCCTCCAAAAATTGACCCTTTTTATTGGCAGATGCCTGCCGGGGTTCTTCCATACATGGATGTAAAAGCAACAAGCAATGGCTTTTCACAAGCCCTCCTAAAATTTACCCTTTTTATTGGTAGATGCCTGCCGGGGTTCTTCCATACATGGATGTAAAAGCAACAAGCAATGGCTTTTGACAAGCCCTCCAAAAATGAACCCTTTTTTTTGGCAGATGCCTGCCGGGGTTCTTCCATACATAGATGTATAAGCAACAAGCAATGGCTTTTGACAAGCCCTCCAAAAATTGACCCTTTTTATTGGCAGATGCCTGCCGGGGTTCTTCCATACATAGATGTAAAAGCAACAAGCAATGGCTTTTCACAAGCCCTCCAAAAATTGACCCTTTTTATTGGCAGATGCCTGCCGGGGTTCTTTCATACATGGATGTAAAAGCAACAAGCAATGGCTTTTCACAAGCCCTCCAAAAATTGACCCTTTTTATTGGCAGATGCCTGCCGGGGTTCTTCCATACATGGATGTAAAAGCAACAAGCAATGGCTTTTGACAAGCCCTCCAAAAATTGACCCTTTTTATTGGCAGATGCCTGCCGGGGTTCTTCCATACATGGATGTAAAAGCAACAAGCAATGGCTTTTGACAAGCCCTCCAAAAATTTACCCTTTTTTTTTGGCAGATGCCTGCCGGGGTTCTTCCATACATAGATGTAAAAGCAAAAAGCAATGGCTTTTGACAAGCCCTCCAAAAATTGACCCTTTTTATTGGCAGATGCCTGCCGGGGTTCTTCCATACATGGATGTAAAAGCAACAAGCAATGGCTTTTGACAAGCCATCCAAAAATTTACCCTTTTTTTTGGCAGATGCCTGCCGGGGTTCTTCCATACATAGATGTAAAAGCAACAAGCAATGGCTTTTGACAAGCCCTCCAAAAATTGACCCTTTTTTTTGGCAGATGCCTGCCGGGGTTCTTCCATACATGAATGTAAAAGCAACAAGCAATGGCTTTTGACAAGCCCTCCAAAAATTGACCCTTTTTTTGGCAGATGCCTGCCGGGGTTCTTCCATACATGGATGTAAAAGCAACAAGCAATGGCTTTTGACAAGCCCTCCAAAAATTGACCCTTTTTTTGGCAGATGCCTGTCGGGGTTCTTCCATACATAGATGTAAAAGCAACAAGCAATGGCTTTTGACAAAGCCCTCCAAAAATTGACCCTTTATTTGGCAGATGCCTGCCGGGGTTCTTCCATACATAGATGTAAAAGCAACAAGCAATGACTTTTGACAAGCCCTCCAAAAATTGACCCTTTTTAGTGGCAGATGCCTGTCGGGGTTCTTCCATACATGGATGTAAAAGCAACAAGCAATGGCTTTTGACAAGCCCTCCAAAAATTTACCCTTTTTTTTGGCAGATGCCTGCCGGGGTTCTTCCATACATAGATGTAAAAGCAACAAGCAATGACTTTTGACAAGCCCTCCAAAAATTGACCCTTTTTATTGGCAGATGCCTGCCGGGGTTCTTTCATACATGGATGGAAAAGCAACAAGCAATGGGCTTTTGACAAGCCCTCCAAAAATTGACCCTTTTTTTTGCCAGATGCCTGCCGGGGTTCTTCCATACATAGATGTAAAAGCAAAAAGCAATGGCTTTTGACAAGCCCTCCAAAAATTGACCCTTTTTATTGGCAGATGCCTGCCGGGGTTCTTCCATACATGGATGTAAAAGCAACAAGCAATGGCTTTTGACAAGCCATCCAAAAATTGACCCTTTTTTTTGGCAGATGCCTGCCGGGGTTCTTCCATACATAGATGTAAAAGCAACAAGCAATAGCTTTTGACAAGCCCTCCAAAAATTGACCCTTTTTTTTGGCAGATGCCTGCCGGGGTTCTTCCATACATGAATGTAAAAGCAACAAGCAATGGCTTTTGACAAGCCCTCCAAAATTTACCCTTTTTTTGGCAGATGCCTGCCGGGGTTCTTCCATACATAGATGTAAAAGCAACAAGCAATGACTTTTGACAAGCCCTCCAAAAATTGACCCTTTTTATTGGCAGATGCCTGCCGGGGTTCTTTCATACATGGATGTAAAAGCAACAAGCAATGGCTTTTGACAAGCCCTCCAAAAATTGACCCTTTTTTTTGCCAGATGCCTGCCGGGGTTCTTCCATACATAGATGTAAAAGCAAAAAGCAATGGCTTTTGACAAGCCCTCCAAAAATTGACCCTTTTTATTGGCAGATGCCTGCCGGGGTTCTTCCATACATGGATGTAAAAGCAACAAGCAATGGCTTTTGACAAGCCATCCAAAAATTGACCCTTTTTTTTGGCAGATGCCTGCCGGGGTTCTTCCATACATAGATGTAAAAGCAACAAGCAATAGCTTTTGACAAGCCCTCCAAAAATTGACCCTTTTTTTTGGCAGATGCCTGCCGGGGTTCTTCCATACATGAATGTAAAAGCACAAGCAATGGCTTTTGACAAGCCCTCCAAAAATTGACCCTTTTTTTTGGCAGATGCCTGCCGGGGTTCTTCCATACATAGATTTAAAAGCAACAAGCAATGGCTTTTGACAAGCCCTCCAAAAATTGACCCTTTTTATTGGCAGGTGCCTGTCGGGGTTCTTCCATACATGGATGTAAAAGCAACAAGCAATGGCTTTTGACAAGCCCTCCAAAAATTGACCCTTTTTTTGGCAGATGTGTGCCGGGGTTCTTCCATACATAGATGTAAAAGCAACAAGCAATGGCTTTTGATAAGCCCTCCAAAAATGTACCCTTTTTATTGGCAGATGCCTGCTGGGGTTCTTCCATACATGAATGTAAAAGCAACTAGCAATGGCTTTTGACAAGCCCTCCAAAAATTGACCCTTTTTATTGGCAGATGCCTGCCGGGGTTCTTCCATACATGGATGTAAAAGCAACAAGCAATGGCTTTTGACAAGCCCTCCAAAAATTGACCCTGTTTTTGGCAGATGCCTGCCGGGGTTCTTCCATACATGGATGTAAAAGCAACAAGCAATGGCTTTTGACAAGCCCTCCAAAAATTGACCCTTTTTATTGGCATATGCCTGCCGGGGTTCTTCCATACATGGATGTAAAAGCAACAAGCAATGGCTTTTGACAAGCCCTCCAAAAATTGACCCTTTTTATTGGCAGATGCCTGCCGGGGTTCTTCCATACATTGATGTAAAAGCAACAAGCAATGGCTTTTGAGAAGCCCTCCAAAAATTGACCCTTTTTATTGGCAGATGCCTGCCGGGGTTCTTCCATACATAGATGTAAAAGCAACAAGCAATGGCTTTTTATAAGCCCTCCAAAAATTGACCCTTTTTATTGGCAGATGCCTGCCGGGGTTCTTCCATACATGGATGTAAAAGCAACAAGCAATGGCTTTTCACAAGCCCTCCTAAAATTTACCCTTTTTATTGGTAGATGCCTGCCGGGGTTCTTCCATACATGGAGGTAAAAGCAACAAGTAATGGCTTTTGACAAGCCCTCCAAAAATTGACCCTTTTTATTGGCAGATGCCTGCCGGTGTTCTTCCATACATAGATGTAAAAGCAACAAGCATTGGCTTTTGACAAGCCCTCCAAAAATTGACCCTTTTTATTGGCAGATGCCTGCCGGGGTTCTTCCATACATGGATGTAAAAGCAACAAGCAATGGCTTTTGACAAGCCCTCCAAAAATGAACCCTTTTTTTTGGCAGATGCCTGCCGGGGTTCTTCCATACATAGATGTATAAGCAACAAGCAATGGCTTTTGACAAGCCCTCCAAAAATTGACCCTTTTTATTGGCAGATGCCTGCCGGGGTTCTTCCATACATAGATGTAAAAGCAACAAGCAATGGCTTTTCACAAGCCCTCCAAAAATTGACCCTTTTTATTGGCAGATGCCTGCCGGGGTTCTTTCATACATGGATGTAAAAGCAACAAGCAATGGCTTTTGACAAGCCCTCCAAAAATTGACCCTTTTTATTGGCAGATGCCTGCCGGGGTTCTTCCATACATGGATGTAAAAGCAACAAGCAATGGCTTTTGACAAGCCCTCCAAAAATTGACCCTTTTTATTGGCAGATGCCTGCCGGGGTTCTTCCATACATGGATGTAAAAGCAACAAGCAATGGCTTTTGACAAGCCCTCCAAAAATTGACCCTTTTTTTTGGCAGATGCCTGCCGGGGTTCTTCCATACATAGATGTAAAAGCAACAAGCAATGACTTTTGACAAGCCCTCCAAAAATTGACCCTTTTTTTTGGCAGATGCCTGCCGGGGTTCTTCCATACATGAATGTAAAAGCAACAAGCAATGGCTTTTGACAAGCCCTCCAAAAATTGACCCTTTTTATTGGCAGATGCCTGCCGGGGTTCTTCCATACATGGATGTAAATGCAACAAGCAATGGCTTTTGACAAGCCCTCCAAAAATGGACACTTTTTTTGGGCAGATGCCTGCCGGGGTTCTTCCATACATAGATGTAAAAGCAACAAGCAATGGCTTTTCACAAGCCCTCCAAAAATTGACCCTTTTTAGTGGCAGATGCCTGCCGGGGTTCTTCCATACATAGATGTAAAAGCAACAAGCAATGACTTTTGACAAGCCCTCCAAAAATTTACCCTTTTTATTGGCAGATGCCTGCCGGGGTTCTTCCATACATGGATGTAAAAGCAACAAGCAATGGCTTTTGACAAGCCCTCCAAAAATGGACCCTTTTTTTTGGCAGATGCCTGCCGGGGTTCTTCCATACATGGATGTAAAAGCAACAAGCAATGGCTTTTGACAAGCCCTCCAAAAATGGACCCTTTTTAGTGGCAGATGCCTGCCGGGGTTCTTCCATACATGAATGTAAAAGCAACAAGCAATGGCTTTTGACAAGCCCTCCAAAAATTGACCCTTTTTTTTGGCAGATGCCTGCCGGGGTTCTTCCATACATAGATGTAAAAGCAACAAGCAATGGCTTTTGACAAGCCCTCCAAAAATTGACCCTTTTTATTGGCAGATTCCTGTCGGGGTTCTTCCATACATGGATGTAAAAGCAACAAGCAATGGCTTTTGACAAGCCCTCCAAAAATTGACCCTTTTTATTGGCAGATGCCTGTCGGGGTTCTTCCATACATAGATGTAAAAGCAAAAAGCAATGGCTTTTGACAAGCCCTCCAAAAATTGACCCTTTTTATTGGCAGATGCCTGCCGGGGTTCTTCCATACATTAATGTAAAAGCAACAAGCAATGGCTTTTGACAAGCCCTCCAAAAATTGACCCTTTTTTTTGGCAGATGCCTGCCGGGGTTCTTCCATACATGGATGTAAAAGCAACAAGCAATGGCTTTTGACAAGCCATCCAAAAATTTACCCTTTTTTTGGGCAGATGCCTGCCGGGGTTCTTCCATACATAGATGTAAAAGCAACAAGCAATGGCTTTTGACAAGCCCTCCAAAAATTGACCCTTTGTTTTTGGCAGATGCCTGCCGGGGTTCTTCCATACATGAATGTAAAAGCAACAAGCAATGGCTTTTGACAAGCCCTCCAAAAATTGACCCTTTTTTGGGCAGATGCCTGCCGGGGTTCTTCCATACATGAATGTAAAAGCAACAAGCAATGGCTTTTGACAAGCCCTCCAAAAATTGACCCTTTTTTTTGGCAGATGCCTGCCGGGGTTCTTCCATACATAGATGTAAAAGCAACAAGCAATGGCTTTTGACAAGCCCTCCAAAAATTGACCCTTTTTTTGGCAGATGCCTGCCGGGGTTCTTCCATACATAGATGTAAAAGCAACAAGCAATGACTTTTGACAAGCCCTCCAAAAATTGACCCTTTTTATTGGCAGATGCCTGCCGGGGTTCTTCCATACATGGATGTAAAAGCAACAAGCAATGGCTTTTGACAAGCCCTCCAAAAATGTACCCTTTTTTTTGGCAGATGCCTGCCGGGGTTCTTCCATACATGAATGTAAAAGCAACAAGCAATGGCTTTTGACAAGCCCTCCAAAAATTGACCCTTTTTATTGGCAGATGCCTGCCGGGGTTCTTCCATACATGAATGTAAAAGCAACAAGCAATGGCTTTTGACAAGCCCTCCAAAAATTGACCCTTTTTATTGGCAGATGCCTGCCGGGGGTTCTTCCATACATGGATGTAAAAGCAACAAGCAATGGCTTTTGACAAGCCCTCCAAAAATTGACCCTTTTTTTGGCAGATGCCTGCCGGGGTTCTTCCATACATGAATGTAAAAGCAACAAGCAATGGCTTTTGACAAGCCCTCCAAAAATTGACCCTTTTTATTGGCAGATGCCTGTCGGGGTTCTTCCATACATAGATGTAAAAGCAACAAGCAATGGCTTTTGACAAGCCCTCCAAAAATTGACCCTTTTTTGGGCAGATGCCTGCCGGGGTTCTTCCATACATGAATGTAAAAGCAACAAGCAATGGCTTTTGACAAGCCCTCCAAAAATTGACCCTTTTTTTTGGCAGATGCCTGCCGGGGTTCTTCCATACATAGATGTAAAAGCAACAAGCAATGGCTTTTGACAAGCCCTCCAAAAATTGACCCTTTTTTTGGCAGATGCCTGCCGGGGTTCTTCCATACATAGATGTAAAAGCAACAAGCAATGACTTTTGACAAGCCCTCCAAAAATTGACCCTTTTTAGTGGCAGATGCCGGCCGGGGTTCTTCCATACATGGATGTAAAAGCAACAAGCAATGGCTTTTGACAAGCCCTCCAAAAATTGACCCTTTTTATTGGCAGATGCCTGCCGGGGTTCTTCCATACATGGATGTAAAAGCAACAAGCAATGGCTTTTGACAAGCCCTCCAAAAATTGACCCTTTTTATTGGCAGATGCCTGCCGGGGTTCTTCCATACATGGATGTAAAAGCAACAAGCAATGGCTTTTGACAAGCCCTCCAAAAATTGACCCTTTTTTTTGGCAGATGCCTGCCGGGGTTCTTCCATACATAGATGTAAAAGCAACAAGCAATGACTTTTGACAAGCCCTCCAAAAATTGACCCTTTTTTTTTGGCAGATGCCTGCCGGGGTTCTTCCATACATGAATGTAAAAGCAACAAGCAATGGCTTTTGACAAGCCCTCCAAAAATTGACCCTTTTTATTGGCAGATGCCTGCCGGGGTTCTTCCATACATGGATGTAAATGCAACAAGCAATGGCTTTTGACAAGCCCTCCAAAAATGGACACTTTTTTTGGGCAGATGCCTGCCGGGGTTCTTCCATACATAGATGTAAAAGCAACAAGCAATGGCTTTTCACAAGCCCTCCAAAAATTGACCCTTTTTAGTGGCAGATGCCTGCCGGGGTTCTTCCATACATAGATGTAAAAGCAACAAGCAATGACTTTTGACAAGCCCTCCAAAAATTTACCCTTTTTATTGGCAGATGCCTGCCGGGGTTCTTCCATACATGGATGTAAAAGCAACAAGCAATGGCTTTTGACAAGCCCTCCAAAAATGGACCCTTTTTTTTGGCAGATGCCTGCCGGGGTTCTTCCATACATAGATGTATAAGCAACAAGCAATGGCTTTTGACAAGCCCTCCAAAAATGGACCCTTTTTAGTGGCAGATGCCTGCCGGGGTTCTTCCATACATGAATGTAAAAGCAACAAGCAATGGCTTTTGACAAGCCCTCCAAAAATTGACCCTTTTTTTTGGCAGATGCCTGCCGGGGTTCTTCCATACATAGATGTAAAAGCAACAAGCAATGGCTTTTGACAAGCCCTCCAAAAATTGACCCTTTTTATTGGCAGATTCCTGTCGGGGTTCTTCCATACATGGATGTAAAAGCAACAAGCAATGGCTTTTGACAAGCCCTCCAAAAATTGACCCTTTTTATTGGCAGATGCCTGTCGGGGTTCTTCCATACATAGATGTAAAAGCAAAAAGCAATGGCTTTTGACAAGCCCTCCAAAAATTGACCCTTTTTATTGGCAGATGCCTGCCGGGGTTCTTCCATACATTAATGTAAAAGCAACAAGCAATGGCTTTTGACAAGCCCTCCAAAAATTGACCCTTTTTTTTGGCAGATGCCTGCCGGGGTTCTTCCATACATGGATGTAAAAGCAACAAGCAATGGCTTTTGACAAGCCATCCAAAAATTTACCCTTTTTTTGGCAGATGCCTGCCGGGGTTCTTCCATACATAGATGTAAAAGCAACAAGCAATGGCTTTTGACAAGCCCTCCAAAAATTGACCCTTTGTTTTTGGCAGATGCCTGCCGGGGTTCTTCCATACATGAATGTAAAAGCAACAAGCAATGGCTTTTGACAAGCCCTCCAAAAATTGACCCTTTTTTGGGCAGATGCCTGCCGGGGTTCTTCCATACATGAATGTAAAAGCAACAAGCAATGGCTTTTGACAAGCCCTCCAAAAATTGACCCTTTTTTTTGGCAGATGCCTGCCGGGGTTCTTCCATACATAGATGTAAAAGCAACAAGCAATGGCTTTTGACAAGCCCTCCAAAAATTGACCCTTTTTTTGGCAGATGCCTGCCGGGGTTCTTCCATACATAGATGTAAAAGCAACAAGCAATGACTTTTGACAAGCCCTCCAAAAATTGACCCTTTTTAGTGGCAGATGCCGGCCGGGGTTCTTCCATACATGGATGTAAAAGCAACAAGCAATGGCTTTTGACAAGCCCTCCAAAAATGTACCCTTTTTTTTGGCAGATGCCTGCCGGGGTTCTTCCATACATGAATGTAAAAGCAACAAGCAATGGCTTTTGACAAGCCCTCCAAAAATTGACCCTTTTTATTGGCAGATGCCTGCCGGGGTTCTTCCATACATGAATGTAAAAGCAACAAGCAATGGCTTTTGACAAGCCCTCCAAAAATTGACCCTTTTTATTGGCAGATGCCTGCCGGGGGTTCTTCCATACATGGATGTAAAAGCAACAAGCAATGGCTTTTGACAAGCCCTCCAAAAATTGACCCTTTTTTTGGCAGATGCCTGCCGGGGTTCTTCCATACATGAATGTAAAAGCAACAAGCAATGGCTTTTGACAAGCCCTCCAAAAATTGACCCTTTTTATTGGCAGATGCCTGCCGGGGGTTCTTCCATACATGGATGTAAAAGCAACAAGCAATGGCTTTTGACAAGCCCTCCAAAAATTGACCCTTTTTTTGGCAGATGCCTGCCGGGGTTCTTCCATACATGAATGTAAAAGCAACAAGCAATGGCTTTTGACAAGCCCTCCAAAAATTGACCCTTTTTATTGGCAGATGCCTGCCGGGGTTCTTCCATACATAGATGTAAAAGCAACAAGCAATGACTTTTGACAAGCCATCCAAAAATTGACCCTTTTTTTTGGCAGATGCCTGCCGGGGTTCTTCCATACATAGATGTAAAAGCAACAAGCAATGGCTTTTGACAAGCCCTCCAAAAATTGACCCTTTTTTTTGGCAGATGCCTGCCGGGGTTCTTCCATACATGAATGTAAAAGCAACAAGCAATGGCTTTTGACAAGCCCTCCAAAAATTTACCCTTTTTTTTGGCAGATGCCTGCCGGGGTTCTTCCATACATAGATTTAAAAGCAACAAGCAATGGCTTTTGACAAGCCCTCCAAAAATTGACCCTTTTTATTGGCAGGTGCCTGTCGGGGTTCTTCCATACATGAATGTAAAAGCCACAAGCAATGGCTTTTGATAAGCCCTCCAAAAATGTACCCTTTTTATTGGCAGATGCGTGCCGGGGTTCTTCCATACATGAATGTAAAAGCAACTAGCAATGGCTTTTGACAAGCCCTCCAAAAATTGACCCTTTTTATTGGCAGATGCCTGCCGGGGTTCTTCCATACATGGATGTAAAAGCAACAAGCAATGGCTTTTGACAAGCCCTCCAAAAATTGACCCTGTTTTTGGCAGATGCCTGCCGGGGTTCTTCCATACATGGATGTAAAAGCAACAAGCAATGGCTTTTGACAAGCCCTCCAAAAATTGACCCTTTTTATTGGCATATGCCTGCCGGGGTTCTTCCATACATGGATGTAAAAGCAACAAGCAATGGCTTTTGACAAGCCCTCCAAAAATTGACCCTTTTTATTGGCATATGCCTGCCGGGGTTCTTCCATACATGGATGTAAAAGCAACAAGCAATGGCTTTTGACAAGCCCTCCAAAAGTTGACCCTTTTTAATGGCAGATGCCTGCCGGGGTTCTTCCATACATGGATGTAAAAGCAACAAGCAATGGCTTTTGACAAGCCCTCCAAAAATTGACCCTTTTTATTGGCATATGCCTGCCGGGGTTCTTCCATACATGGATGTAAAAGCAACAAGCAATGGCTTTTGACAAGCCCTCCAAAAATTGACCCTTTTTATTGGCATATGCCTGCCGGGGTTCTTCCATACATGGATGTAAAAGCAACAAGCAATGGCTTTTGACAAGCCCTCCAAAAGTTGACCCTTTTTATTGGCAGATGCCTGCCGGGGTTCTTCCATACATGGATGTAAAAGCAACAAGCAATGGCTTTTGACAAGCCCTCCAAAAATTGACCCTGTTTTTGGCAGATGCCTGCCGGGGTTCTTCCATACATGGATGTAAAAGCAACAAGCAATGGCTTTTGACAAGCCCTCCAAAAATTGACCCTTTTTATTGGCAGATGCCTGCCGGGGTTCTTCCATACATTGATGTAAAAGCAACAAGCAATGGCTTTTGACAAGCCCTCCAAAAATTGACCCTTTTTATTGGCAGATGCCTGCCGGGGTTCTTCCATACATGGATGTAAAAACAACAAGCAATGGCTTTTGACAAGCCCTCCAAAAATGAACCCTTTTTTTTGGCAGATGCCTGCCGGGGTTCTTCCATACATAGATGTATAAGCAACAAGCAATGGCTTTTGACAAGCCCTCCAAAAATTGACCCTTTTTATTGGCAGATGCCTGCCGGGGTTCTTCCATACATAGATGTAAAAGCAACAAGCAATGGCTTTTGACAAGCCCTCCAAAAATTGACCCTTTTTATTGGCAGATGCCTGCCGGGGTTCTTCCATACATGGATGTAAAAGCAACAAGCAATGGCTTTTGACAAGCCCTCCAAAAATTGACCCTTTTTTTTGGCAGATGCCTGCCGGGGTTCTTCCATACATAGATGTAAAAGCAACAAGCAATGACTTTTGACAAGCCCTCCAAAAATTGACCCTTTTTTTTGGCAGATGCCTGCCGGGGTTCTTCCATACATGAATGTAAAAGCAACAAGCAATGGCTTTTGACAAGCCCTCCAAAAATTGACCCTTTTTTTTGGCAGATGCCTGCCGGAGTTCTTCCATACATGGATGTAAAAGCAACAAGCAATGGCTTTTGACAAGCCCTCCAAAAATGGACACTTTTTTTGGGCAGATGCCTGCCGGGGTTCTTCCATACATAGATGTAAAAGCAACAAGCAATGGCTTTTCACAAGCCCTCCAAAAATTGACCCTTTTTAGTGGCAGATGCCTGCCGGGGTTCTTCCATACATAGATGTAAAAGCAACAAGCAATGACTTTTGACAAGCCCTCCAAAAATTTACCCTTTTTATTGGCAGATGCCTGCCGGGGTTCTTCCATACATGGATGTAAAAGCAACAAGCAATGGCTTTTGACAAGCCCTCCAAAAATGGACCCTTTTTAGTGGCAGATGCCTGCCGGGGTTCTTCCATACATGAATGTAAAAGCAACAAGCAATGGCTTTTGACAAGCCCTCCAAAAATTGACCCTTTTTTTTGGCAGATGCCTGCCGGGGTTCTTCCATACATAGATGTAAAAGCAACAAGCAATGGCTTTTGACAAGCCCTCCAAAAATTGACCCTTTTTATTGGCAGATTCCTGTCGGGGTTCTTCCTTACATGGATGTAAAAGCAACAAGCAATGGCTTTTGACAAGCCCTCCAAAAATTGACCCTTTTTATTGGCAGATGCCTGTCGGGGTTCTTCCATACATAGATGTAAAAGCAACAAGCAATGTCTTTTGACAAGCCCTCCAAAAATTGACCCTTTTTAGTGGCAGATGCCTGCCGGGGTTCTTCCATACATGGATGTAAAAGCAACAAGCAATGGCTTTTGACAAGCCCTCCAAAAATTTACCCTTTTTTTTGGCAGATGCCTGCCGGGGTTCTTCCATACATAGATGTAAAAGCAAAAAGCAATGGCTTTTGACAAGCCCTCCAAAAATTTACCCTTTTTATTGGCAGATGCCTGCCGGGGTTCTTCCATACATGGATGTAAAAGCAACAAGCAATGGCTTTTGACAAGCCATCCAAAAATTTACCCTTTTTTTTGGCAGATGCCTGCCGGGGTTCTTCTATACATAGATGTAAAAGCAACAAGCAATGGCTTTTGACAAGCCCTCCAAAAATTGACCCTTTTTTTTGGCAGATGCCTGCCGGGGTTCTTCCATACATGAATGTAAAAGCAACAAGCAATGGCTTTTGACAAGCCCTCCAAAAATTGACCCTTTTTTGGGCAGATGCCTGCCGGGGTTCTTCCATACATGAATGTAAAAGCAACAAGCAATGGCTTTTGACAAGCCCTCCAAAAATTGACCCTTTTTTTTGGCAGATGCCTGCCGGGGTTCTTCCATACATAGATGTAAAAGCAACAAGCAATGGCTTTTGACAAGCCCTCCAAAAATTGACCCTTTTTTTGGCAGATGCCTGCCGGGGTTCTTCCATACATAGATGTAAAAGCAACAAGCAATGGCTTTTGACAAGCCCTCCAAAAATTGACCCTTTTTTTGGCAGATGCCTGCCGGGGGTTCTTCCATACATGGATGTAAAAGCAACAAGCAATGGCTTTTGACAAGCCCTCCAAAAATGTACCCTTTTTTTTGGCAGATGCCTGCCGGGGTTCTTCCATACATGAATGTAAAAGCAACAAGCAATGGCTTTTGACAAGCCCTCCAAAAATTGACCCTTTTTATTGGCAGATGCCTGCCGGGGTTCTTCCATACATGGATGTAAAAGCAACAAGCAATGGCTTTTGACAAGCCCTCCAAAAATTGACCCTTTTTTTGGCAGATGCCTGCCGGGGTTCTTCCATACATGAATGTAAAAGCAACAAGCAATGGCTTTTGACAAGCCCTCCAAAAATTGACCCTTTTTATTGGCAGATGCCTGTCGGGGTTCTTCCATACATAGATGTAAAAGCAACAAGCAATGGCTTTTGACAAGCCCTCCAAAAATTGACCCTTTTTTTGGCAGATGCCTGCCGGGGTTCTTCCATACATAGATGTAAAAGCAACAAGCAATGACTTTTGACAAGCCCTCCAAAAATTGACCCTTTTTAGTGGCAGATGCCTGCCGGGGTTCTTCCATACATGGATGTAAAAGCAACAAGCAATGGCTTTTGACAAGCCCTCCAAAAATTGACCCTTTTTTTTGGCAGATGCCTGCCGGGGTTCTTCCATACATGGATGTAAAAGCAACAAGCAATGGCTTTTGACAAGCCCTCCAAAAATTTACCCTTTTTTTTGGCAGATGCCTGCCGGGGTTCTTCCATACATAGATGTAAAAGCAAAAAGCAATGGCTTTTGACAAGCCCTCCAAAAATTGACCCTTTTTATTGGCAGATGCCTGCCGGGGTTCTTCCATACATGGATGTAAAAGCAACAAGCAATGGCTTTTGACAAGCCATCCAAAAATTGACCCTTTTTTTTGGCAGATGCCTGCCGGGGTTCTTCCATACATAGATGTAAAAGCAACAAGCAATGTCTTTTGACAAGCCCTCCAAAAATTGACCCTTTTTTTTGGCAGATGCCTGTCGGGGTTCTTCCATACATGAATGTAAAAGCAACAAGCAATGGCTTTTGACAAGCCCTCCAAAAATTGACCCTTTTTTTTGGCAGATGCCTGCCGGGGTTCTTCCATACATAGATTTAAAAGCAACAAGCAATGGCTTTTGAGAAGCCCTCCAAAAATTTACCCTTTTTATTGGCAGGTGCCTGTCGGGGTTCTTCCATACATGGATGTAAAAGCAACAAGCAATGGCTTTTGACAAGCCCTCCAAAAATTGACCCTTTTTTTTGGCAGATGCCTGCCGGGGTTCTTCCATACATGAATGTAAAAGCAACAAGCAATGGCTTTTGATAAGCCCTCCAAAAATGTACCCTTTTTATTGGCAGATGCCTGCCGGGGTTCTTCCATACATGAATGTAAAAGCCACAAGCAATGGCTTTTGATAAGCCCTCCAAAAATGTACCCTTTTTATTGGCAGATGCCTGCTGGGGTTCTTCCATACATGAATGTAAAAGCAACTAGCAATGGCTTTTGACAAGCCCTCCAAAAATTGACCCTTTTAATTGGCAGATGCCTGCCGGGGTTCTTCCATACATGGATGTAAAAGCAACAAGCAATGGCTTTTGACAAGCCCTCCAAAAATTGACCCTTTTTAATGGCAGATGCCTGCCGGGGTTCTTCCATACATGGACGTAAAAGCAACAAGCAATGGCTTTTGACAAGCCCTCCAAAAATTGACCCTTTTTATTGGCAGATGCCTGCCGGGGGTTCTTCCATACATGGATGTAAAAGCAACAAGCAATGGCTTTTGACAAGCCCTCCAAAAATTGACCCTTTTTATTGGCAGATGCCTGCCGGGGTTCTTCCATACATGGATGTAAAAGCAACAAGCAATGGCTTTTGACAAGCCCTCCAAAAATTGACCCTTTTTATTGGCAGATGCCTGCCGGGGTTCTTCCATACATGGATGTAAAAGCAACAAGCAATGGCTTTTGACAAGCCCTCCAAAAATTGACCCTTTTTTTTGGCAGATGCCTGCCGGGGTTCTTCCATACATTGATGTAAAAGCAACAAGCAATGGCTTTTGACAAGCCCTCCAAAAATTGACCCTTTTTATTGGCAGATGCCTGCCGGGGTTCTTACATACATAGATGTAAAAGCAACAAGCAATGGCTTTTTATAAGCCCTCCAAAAATTGACCCTTTTTATTGGCAGATGCCTGCCGGGGTTCTTCCATACATGGATGTAAAAGCAACAAGCAATGGCTTTTCACAAGCCCTCCTAAAATTTACCCTTTTTATTGGTAGATGCCTGCCGGGGTTCTTCCATACATGGAGGTAAAAGCAACAAGTAATGGCTTTTGACAAGCCCTCCAAAAATTTACCCTTTTTATTGGCAGATGCCTGCCGGTGTTCTTCCATACATAGATGTAAAAGCAACAAGCATTGGCTTTTGACAAGCCCTCCAAAAATTGACCCTTTTTATTGGCAGATGCCTGCCGGGGTTCTTCCATACATGGATGTAAAAGCAACAAGCAATGGCTTTTGACAAGCCCTCCAAAAATGAACCCTTTTTTTTGGCAGATGCCTGCCGGGGTTCTTCCATACATAGATGTATAAGCAACAAGCAATGGCTTTTGACAAGCCCTCCAAAAATTGACCCTTTTTATTGGCAGATGCCTGCCGGGGTTCTTCCATACATAGATGTAAAAGCAACAAGCAATGGCTTTTGACAAGCCCTCCAAAAATTGACCCTTTTTATTGGCAGATGCCTGCCGGGGTTCTTCCATACATGGATGTAAAAGCAACAATCAATGGCTTTTGACAAGCCCTCCAAAAATTGACCCTTTTTTTTGGCAGATGCCTGCCGGGGTTCTTCCATACATAGATGTAAAAGCAACAAGCAATGACTTTTGACAAGCCCTCCAAAAATTTACCCTTTTTTTTGGCAGATGCCTGCCGGGGTTCTTCCATACATGAATGTAAAAGCAACAAGCAATGGCTTTTGACAAGCCCTCCAAAAATTGACCCTTTTTATTGGCAGATGCCTGCCGGGGTTCTTCCATACATGGATGTAAAAGCAACAAGCAATGGCTTTTGACAAGCCCTCCAAAAATGGACACTTTTTTTGGGCAGATGCCTGCCGGGGTTCTTCCATACATAGATGTAAAAGCAACAAGCAATGGCTTTTGACAAGCCCTCCAAAAATTGACCCTTTTTAGTGGCAGATGCCTGCCGGGGTTCTTCCATACATAGATGTAAAAGCAACAAGCAATGACTTTTGACAAGCCCTCCAAAAATTTACCCTTTTTATTGGCAGATGCCTGCCGGGGTTCTTCCATACATGGATGTAAAAGCAACAAGCAATGGCTTTTGACAAGCCCTCCAAAAATGGACCCTTTTTTTTGGCAGATGCCTGCCGGGGTTCTTCGATACATAGATGTATAAGCAACAAGCAATGGCTTTTGACAAGCCCTCCAAAAATGGACCCTTTTTAGTGGCAGATGCCTGCCGGGGTTCTTCCATACATGAATGTAAAAGCAACAAGCAATGGCTTTTGACAAGCCCTCCAAAAATTGACCCTTTTTTTTGGCAGATGCCTGCCGGGGTTCTTCCATACATAGATGTAAAAGCAACAAGCAATGGCTTTTGACAAGCCCTCCAAAAATTGACCCTTTTTATTGGCAGATTCCTGTCGGGGTTCTTCCATACATGGATGTAAAAGCAACAAGCAATGGCTTTTGACAAGCCCTCCAAAAATTGACCCTTTTTATTGGCAGATGCCTGTCGGGGTTCTTCCATACATGGATGTAAAAGCAACAAGCAATGGCTTTTGACAAGCCCTCCAAA
This sequence comes from Rhinoderma darwinii, assembly GCF_050947455.1. Classification (NCBI taxonomy): domain Eukaryota; kingdom Metazoa; phylum Chordata; class Amphibia; order Anura; family Rhinodermatidae; genus Rhinoderma; species Rhinoderma darwinii. The sequence goes on from NW_027461706.1 coordinate 22,653, forward strand.
AATTGACCCTTTTTATTGGCAGATGCCTGTCGGGGTTCTTCCATACATAGATGTAAAAGCAACAAGCAATGTCTTTTGACAAGCCCTCCAAAAATTGACCCTTTTTAGTGGCAGATGCCTGCCGGGGTTCTTCCATACATGGATGTAAAAGCAACAAGCAATGGCTTTTGACAAGCCCTCCAAAAATTTACCATTTTTTTTGGCAGATGCCTGCCGGGGTTCTTCCATACATAGATGTAAAAGCAAAAAGCAATGGCTTTTGACAAGCCCTCCAAAAATTGACCCTTTTTATTGGCAGATGCCTGCCGGGGTTCTTCCATACATGGATGTAAAAGCAACAAGCAATGGCTTTTGACAAGCCATCCAAAAATTTACCCTTTTTTTTGGCAGATGCCTGCCGGGGTTCTTCCATACATAGATGTAAAAGCAACAAGCAATGGCTTTTGACAAGCCCTCCAAAAATTGACCCTTTTTAGTGGCAGATGCCTGCCGGGGTTCTTCCATACATAGATGTAAAAGCAACAAGCAATGGCTTTTGACAAGCCCTCCAAAAATTGACCCTTTTTTGGGCAGATGCCTGCCGGGGTTCTTCCATGCATGAATGTAAAAGCAACAAGCAATGGCTTTTGACAAGCCCTCCAAAAATGTACCCTTTTTTTTGGCAGATGCCTGCCGGGGTTCTTCCATACATAGATGTAAAAGCAACAAGCAATGGCTTTTGACAAGCCCTCCAAAAATTGACCCTTTTTTTGGCAGATGCCTGCCGGGGTTCTTCCATACATAGATGTAAAAGCAACAAGCAATGGCTTTTGACAAGCCCTCCAAAAATTGACCCTTTTTTTGGCAGATGCCTGCCGGGGGTTCTTCCATACATGGATGTAAAAGCAACAAGCAATGGCTTTTGACAAGCCCTCCAAAAATGTACCCTTTTTTTTGGCAGATGCCTGCCGGGGTTCTTCCATACATGAATGTAAAAGCAACAAGCAATGGCTTTTGACAAGCCCTCCAAAAATTGACCCTTTTTATTGGCAGATGCCTGCCGGGGTTCTTCCATACATGAATGTAAAAGCAACAAGCAATGGCTTTTGACAAGCCCTCCAAAAATTGACCCTTTTTATTGGCAGATGCCTGCCGGGGTTCTTCCATACATGGATGTAAAAGCAACAAGCAATGGCTTTTGACAAGCCCTCCAAAAATTGACCCTTTTTTTGGCAGATGCCTGCCGGGGTTCTTCCATACATGAATGTAAAAGCAACAAGCAATGGCTTTTGACCAGCCCTCCAAAAATTGACCCTTTTTATTGGCAGATGCCTGTCGGGGTTCTTCCATACATAGATGTAAAAGCAACAAGCAATGGCTTTTGACAAGCCCTCCAAAAATTGACCCTTTTTTTGGCAGATGCCTGCCGGGGTTCTTCCATACATAGATGTAAAAGCAACAAGCAATGACTTTTGACAAGCCCTCCAAAAATTGACCCTTTTTAGTGGCAGATGCCTGCCGGGGTTCTTCCATACATGGATGTAAAAGCAACAAGCAATGGCTTTTGACAAGCCCTCCAAAAATTGACCCTTTTTTTTGGCAGATGCCTGCCGGGGTTCTTCCATACATAGATGTAAAAGCAAAAAGCAATGGCTTTTGACAAGCCCTCCAAAAATTGACCCTTTTTATTGGCAGATGCCTGCCGGGGTTCTTCCATACATGGATGTAAAAGCAACAAGCAATGGCTTTTGACAAGCCCTCCAAAAATTGACCCTTTTTATTGGCAGATGCCTGCCGGGGTTCTTCCATACATGGATGTAAAAGCAACAAGCAATGGCTTTTGACAAGCCATCCAAAAATTGACCCTTTTTTTTGGCAGATGCCTGCCGGGGTTCTTCCATACATAGATGTAAAAGCAACAAGCAATGTCTTTTGACAAGCCCTCCAAAAATTGACTCTTTTTTTTGGCAGATGCCTGCCGGGGTTCTTCCATACATGAATGTAAAAGCAACAAGCAATGGCTTTTGACAAGCCCTCCAAAAATTGACCCTTTTTTTTGGCAGATGCCTGCCGGGGTTCTTCCATACATAGATTTAAAAGCAACAAGCAATGGCTTTTGACAAGCCCTCCAAAAATTGACCCTTTTTATTGGCAGGTGCCTGTCGGGGTTCTTCCATACATGGATGTAAAAGCAACAAGCAATGGCTTTTGACAAGCCCTCCAAAAATGGACCCTTTTTTTGGCAGATGTGTGCCGGGGTTCTTCCATACATAGATGTAAAAGCAACAAGCAATGGCTTTTGACAAGCCCTCCAAAAATTGACCCTTTTTTTTGGCAGATGCCTGCCGGGGTTCTTCCATACATGAATGTAAAAGCCACAAGCAATGGCTTTTGATAAGCCCTCCAAAAATGTACCCTTTTTATTGGCAGATGCCTGCCGGGGTTCTTCCATACATGAATGTAAAAGCAACTAGCAATGGCTTTTGACAAGCCCTCCAAAAATTGACCCTTTTAATTGGCAGATGCCTGCCGGGGTTCTTCCATACATGGATGTAAAAGCAACAAGCAATGGCTTTTGACAAGCCCTCCAAAAATTGACCCTGTTTTTGGCAGATGCCTGCCGGGGTTCTTCCATACATGGATGTAAAAGCAACAAGCAATGGCTTTTGACAAGCCCTCCAAAAATTGACCCTTTTTATTGGCATATGCCTGCCGGGGTTCTTCCATACATGGATGTAAAAGCAACAAGCATTGGCTTTTGACAAGCCCTCCAAAAATTGACCCTTTTTATTGGCATATGCCTGCCGGGGTTCTTCCATACATGGATGTAAAAGCAACAAGCAATGGCTTTTGACAAGCCCTCCAAAAATTGACCCTTTTTAATGGCAGATGCCTGCCGGGGTTCTTCCATACATGGACGTAAAAGCAACAAGCAATGGCTTTTGACAAGCCCTCCAAAAATTGACCCTTTTTATTGGCAGATGCCTGCCGGGGTTCTTCCATACATGGATGTAAAAGCAACAAGCAATGGCTTTTGACAAGCCCTCCAAAAATTGACCCTTTTTATTGGCAGATGCCTGCCGGGGTTCTTCCATACATGGATGTAAAAGCAACAAGCAATGGCTTTTGACAAGCCCTCCAAAAATTGACCCTTTTTTTGGCAGATGCCTGCCGGGGTTCTTCCATACATAGATGTAAAAGCAACAAGCAATGGCTTTTGACAAGCCCTCCAAAAATTGACCCTTTTTTTGGCAGATGCCTGCCGGGGGTTCTTCCATACATGGATGTAAAAGCAACAAGCAATGGCTTTTGACAAGCCCTCCAAAAATGTACCCTTTTTTTTGGCAGATGCCTGCCGGGGTTCTTCCATACATGAATGTAAAAGCAACAAGCAATGGCTTTTGACAAGCCCTCCAAAAATTGACCCTTTTTATTGGCAGATGCCTGCCGGGGTTCTTCCATACATGAATGTAAAAGCAACAAGCAATGGCTTTTGACAAGCCCTCCAAAAATTGACCCTTTTTATTGGCAGATGCCTGCCGGGGTTCTTCCATACATGGATGTAAAAGCAACAAGCAATGGCTTTTGACAAGCCCTCCAAAAATTGACCCTTTTTTTGGCAGATGCCTGCCGGGGTTCTTCCATACATGAATGTAAAAGCAACAAGCAATGGCTTTTGACAAGCCCTCCAAAAATTGACCCTTTTTATTGGCAGATGCCTGTCGGGGTTCTTCCATACATAGATGTAAAAGCAACAAGCAATGGCTTTTGACAAGCCCTCCAAAAATTGACCCTTTTTTTGGCAGATGCCTGCCGGGGTTCTTCCATACATAGATGTAAAAGCAACAAGCAATGACTTTTGACAAGCCCTCCAAAAATTGACCCTTTTTAGTGGCAGATGCCTGCCGGGGTTCTTCCATACATGGATGTAAAAGCAACAAGCAATGGCTTTTGACAAGCCCTCCAAAAATTGACCCTTTTTTTTGGCAGATGCCTGCCGGGGTTCTTCCATACATAGATGTAAAAGCAAAAAGCAATGGCTTTTCACAAGCCCTCCAAAAATTGACCCTTTTTATTGGCAGATGCCTGCCGGGGTTCTTCCATACATGGATGTAAAAGCAACAAGCAATGGCTTTTGACAAGCCCTCCAAAAATTGACCCTTTTTATTAGCAGATGCCTGCCGGGGTTCTTCCATACATGGATGTAAAAGCAACAAGCAATGGCTTTTGACAAGCCATCCAAAAATTGACCCTTTTTTTTGGCAGATGCCTGCCGGGGTTCTTCCATACATAGATGTAAAAGCAACAAGCAATGTCTTTTGACAAGCCCTCCAAAAATTGACCCTTTTTTTTGGCAGATGCCTGCCGGGGTTCTTCCATACATGAATGTAAAAGCAACAAGCAATGGCTTTTGACAAGCCCTCCAAAAATTGACCCTTTTTTTTGGCAGATGCCTGCCGGGGTTCTTCCATACATAGATTTAAAAGCAACAAGCAATGGCTTTTGACAAGCCCTCCAAAAATTGACCCTTTTTATTGGCAGGTGCCTGTCGGGGTTCTTCCATACATGGATGTAAAAGCAACAAGCAATGGCTTTTGACAAGCCCTCCAAAAATTGACCCTTTTTTTGGCAGATGTGTGCCGGGGTTCTTCCATACATAGATGTAAAAGCAACAAGCAATGGCTTTTGACAAGCCCTCCAAAAATTGACCCTTTTTTTTGGCAGATGCCTGCCGGGGTTCTTCCATACATGAATGTAAAAGCCACAAGCAATGGCTTTTGATAAGCCCTCCAAAAATGTACCCTTTTTATTGGCAGATGCCTGCCGGGGTTCTTCCATACATGAATGTAAAAGCAACTAGCAATGGCTTTTGACAAGCCCTCCAAAAATTGACCCTTTTAATTGGCAGATGCCTGCCGGGGTTCTTCCATACATGGATGTAAAAGCAACAAGCAATGGCTTTTGACAAGCCCTCCAAAAATTGACCCTGTTTTTGGCAGATGCCTGCCGGGGTTCTTCCATACATGGATGTAAAAGCAACAAGCAATGGCTTTTGACAAGCCCTCCAAAAATTGACCCTTTTTATTGGCATATGCCTGCCGGGGTTCTTCCATACATGGATGTAAAAGCAACAAGCAATGGCTTTTGACAAGCCCTCCAAAAATGTACCCTTTTTTTTGGCAGATGCCTGCCGGGGTTCTTCCATACATGGATGTAAAAGCAACAAGCAATGGCTTTTGACAAGCCCTCCAAAAATTGACCCTTTTTAATGGCAGATGCCTGCCGGGGTTCTTCCATACATGGACGTAAAAGCAACAAGCAATGGCTATTGACAAGCCCTCCTAAAATTTACCCTTTTTATTGGTAGATGCCTGCCGGGGTTCTTCCATACATGGATGTAAAAGCAACAAGCAATGGCTATTGACAAGCCCTCCTAAAATTTACCCTTTTTATTGGTAGATGCCTGCCGGGGTTCTTCCATACATGGAGGTAAAAGCAACAAGTAAAGGCTTTTGACAAGCCCTCCAAAAATTGACCCTTTTTATTGGCAGATGCCTGCCGGGGTTCTTCCATACATAGATGTAAAAGCAACAAGCAATGGCTTTTGACAAGCCCTCCAAAAATTGACCCTTTTTGTTGGCAGATGCCTGCCGGGGTTCTTCCATACATGGATGTAAAAGCAACAAGCAATGGCTTTTGACAAGCCCTCCAAAAATTGACCCTTTTTTTGGCAGATGCCTGCCGGGGTTCTTCCATACATGGATGTAAAAGCAACAAGCAATGGCTTTTCACAAGCCCTCCAAAAATTTACCCTTTTTTTTGGCAGATTCCTGCCGGGGTTCTTCCATACATAGATGTAAAAGCAAAAAGCAATGGCTTTTGACAAGCCCTCCAAAAATTGACCCTTTTTATTGGCAGATGCCTGCCGGGGTTCTTCCATACATGGATGTAAAAGCAACAAGCAATGGCTTTTGACAAGCCCTCCAAAAATTGACCCTTTTTTTTGGCAGATGCCTGCCGGGGTTCTTCCATACATGAATGTAAAAGCAACAAGCAATGGCTTTTGACAAGCCCTCCAAAAATTGACCCTTTTTTTTGGCAGATGCCTGCCGGGGTTCTTCCATACATGAATGTAAAAGCAACAAGCAATGGCTTTTGACAAGCCCTCCAAAAATTGACCCTTTTATTGGCAGATGCCTGCCGGGGTTCTTCCATACATGAATGTAAAAGCAACAAGCAATGGCTTTTGACAAGCCCTGCAAAAATTGACCCTTTTTTTTGGCAGATGCCTGCCGGGGTTCTTCCATACATAGATGTAAAAGCAACAAGCAATGGCTTTTGACAAGCCCTCCAAAAATTTACCCTTTTTATTGGCAGATGCCTGTCGGGGTTCTTCCATACATAGATGTAAAAGCAACAAGCAATGGCTTTTGACAAGCCCTCCAAAAATTGACCCTTTTTTTTGGCAGATGCCTGCCGGGGTTCTTCCATACATAGATGTAAAAGCAACAAGCAATGGCTTTTGACAAGCCCTCCAAAAATTGACCCTTTTTTTGGCAGATGTGTGCCGGGGTTCTTCCATACATAGATGTAAAAGCAACAAGCAATGGCTTTTGACAAGCCCTCCAAAAATTGACCCTTTTTTTTGGCAGATGCCTGCCGGGGTTCTTCCATACATGAATGTAAAAGCCACAAGCAATGGCTTTTGACAAGCCCTCCAAAAATGTACCCTTTTTATTGGCAGATGCCTGCCGGGGTTCTTCCATACATAGATGTAAAAGCAACAAGCAATGGCTTTTGACAAGCCCTCCAAAAATTGACCCTTTTTATTGGCAGATGCCTGCCGGGGTTCTACCATACATAGATGTAAAAGCAACAAGCAATGGCTTTTGACAAGCCCTCCAAAAATTGACCCTGTTTTTGGCAGATGCCTGCCGGGGTTCTTCCATACATAGATGTAAAAGCAACAAGCAATGGCTTTTGACAAGCCCTCCAAAATTTGACCCTTTTTATTGGCATATGCCTGCCGGGGTTCTTCCATACATGGATGTAAAAGCAACAAGCAATGGCTTTTGACAAGGCCTCCAAAAATTGACCCTTTTTAATGGCAGATGCCTGCCGGGGTTCTTCCATACATGAATGTAAAAGCAACAAGCAATGGCTTTTGACAAGCCCTCCAAAAATTTACCCTTTTTATTGGCAGATGCCTGCCGGGGTTCTTCCATACATGGATGTAAAAGCAACAAGCAATGGCTTTTGACAAGCCCTCCAAATATTGACCCTTTTTATTGGCAGATGCCTGCCGGGGTTCTTCCATACATGGATGTAAAAGCAACAAGCAATGGCTTTTGACAAGCCCTCCAAAAATTGACCCTTTTTTTGGCAGATGCCTGCCGGGGTTCTTCCATACATGGATGTAAAAGCAACAAGCAATGGCTTTTGACAAGCCCTCCAAAAATTGACCCTTTTTATTGGCAGATGCCTGCCGGGGTTCTTCCATACATGGATGTAAAAGCAACAAGCAATGGCTTTTCACAAGCCCTCCAAAAATTTACCCTTTTTATTGGTAGATGCCTGCCGGGGTTCTTCCATACATGGAGGTAAAAGCAACAAGCAATGGCTTTTGACAAGCCCTCCAAAAATTTACCCTTTTTTTTGGCAGATGCCTGCCGGGGTTCTTCCATACATGGATGTAATGTAAAAGCAACAAGCAATGGCTTTTGACAAGCCCTCCAAAAATTGACCCTTTTTTTTGGCAGATGCCTGCCGGGGTTCTTCCATACATAGATGTAAAAGCAACAAGCAATGGCTTTTGACAAGCCTTCCAAAAATTGACCCTTTTTTTGGCAGATGTGTGCCGGGGTTCTTCCATACATAGATGTAAAAGCAACAAGCAATGGCTTTTGACAAGCCCTCCAAAAATTGACCCTTTTTTTTGGCAGATGCCTGCCGGGGTTCTTCCATACATGAATGTAAAAGCCACAAGCAATGGCTTTTGACAAGCCCTCCAAAAATTGACCCTTTTTTTGGCAGATGCCTGCCGGGGTTCTTCCATACATGGATGTAAAAGCAACAAGCAATGGCTTTTGACAAGCCCTCCAAAAATTGACCCTTTTTATTGGCAGATGCCTGCCGGGGTTCTTCCATACATGGATGTAAAAGCAACAAGCAATGGCTTTTCACAAGCCCTCCAAAAATTTACCCTTTTTATTGGTAGATGCCTGCCGGGGTTCTTCCATACATGGAGGAAAAAGCAACAAGCAATGGCTTTTGACAAGCCCTCCAAAAATTGACCCTTTTTTTTGGCAGATGCCTGCCGGGGTTCTTCCATACATGGATGTAAAAGCAACAAGCAATGGCTTTTGACAAGCCTTCCAAAAATTGACCCTTTTTTTGGCAGATGTGTGCCGGGGTTCTTCCATACATAGATGTAAAAGCAACAAGCAATGGCTTTTGACAAGCCCTCCAAAAATTGACCCTTTTTTTTGGCAGATGCCTGCCGGGGTTCTTCCATACATGAATGTAAAAGCCACAAGCAATGGCTTTTGACAAGCCCTCCAAAAATTGACCCTTTTTTTGGCAGATGCCTGCCGGGGTTCTTCCATACATGGATGTAAAAGCAACAAGCAATGGCTTTTGACAAGCCCTCCAAAAATTGACCCTTTTTATTGGCAGATGCCTGCCGGGGTTCTTCCATACATGGATGTAAAAGCAACAAGCAATGGCTTTTCACAAGCCCTCCAAAAATTTACCCTTTTTATTGGCAGATGCCTGCCGGGGTTCTTCCATACATGGAGGAAAAAGCAACAAGCAATGGCTTTTGACAAGCCCTCCAAAAATTGACCCTTTTTTTTGGCAGATGCCTGCCGGGGTTCTTCCATACATGGATGTAAAAGCAAAAAGCAATGGCTTTTGACAAGCCCTCCAAAAATTTACCCTTTTTATTGGTAGATGCCTGCCGGGGTTCTTCCATACATGGAGGTAAAAGCAACAAGCAATGGCTTTTGACAAGCCCTCCAAAAATTTACCCTTTTTTTTGGCAGATGCCTGCCGGGGTTCTTCCATACATGGATGTAATGTAAAAGCAACAAGCAATGGCTTTTGACAAGCCCTCCAAAAATTGACCCTTTTTTTTGGCAGATGCCTGCCGGGGTTCTTCCATACATAGATGTAAAAGCAACAAGCAATGGCTTTTGACAAGCCTTCCAAAAATTGACCCTTTTTTTGGCAGATGTGTGCCGGGGTTCTTCCATACATAGATGTAAAAGCAACAAGCAATGGCTTTTGACAAGCCCTCCAAAAATTGACCCTTTTTTTTGGCAGATGCCTGCCGGGGTTCTTCCATACATGAATGTAAAAGCCACAAGCAATGGCTTTTGACAAGCCCTCCAAAAATGTACCCTTTTTATTGGCAGATGCCTGCCGGGGTTCTTCCATACATGAATGTAAAAGCAACTAGCAATGGCTTTTGACAAGCCCTCCAAAAATTTACCCTGTTTTTGGCAGATGCCTGCCGGGGTTCTTCCATACATGGATGTAAAAGCAACAAGCAATGGCTTTTGACAAGCCCTCCAAAAATTGACCCTTTTTATTGGCAGATGCCTGCCGGGGTTCTTCCATACGTGGATGTAAAAGCAACAAGCAATGGCTTTTGACAAGCCCTCCAAAAATTGACCCTTTTTATTGGCATATGCCTGCCGGGGTTCTTCCATACATGGATGTAAAAGCAACAAGCAATGGCTTTTGACAAGCCCTCCAAAATTTGACCCTTTTTAATGGCAGATGCCTGCCGGGGTTCTTCCATACATGAATGTAAAAGCAACAAGCAATGGCTTTTGACAAGCCCTCCAAAAATTGACCCTTTTTATTGGCAGATGCCTGCCGGGGTTCTTCCATACATGGATGTAAAAGCAACAAGCAATGGCTTTTGACAAGCCCTCCAAAAATTGACCCTTTTTATTGGCAGATGCCTGCCGGGGTTCTTCCATACATGGATGTAAAAGCAACAAGCAATGGCTTTTGACAAGCCCCCCAAAAATTGACCCTTTTTTTGGCAGATGCCTGCCGGGGTTCTTCCATACATGGATGTAAAAGCAACAAGCAATGGCTTTTGACAAGCCATCCAAAAATTGACCCTTTTTTTTGGCAGATGCCTGCCGGGGTTCTTCCATACATAGATGTAAAAGCAACAAGCAATGGCTTTTGACAAGCCCTCCAAAAATTGACCCTTTTTTTTGGCAGATGCCTGCCGGGGTTCTTCCATACATGAATGTAAAAGCAACAAGCAATGGCTTTTGACAAGCCCTCCAAAAATTGACCCTTTTTTTTGGCAGATGCCTGCCGGGGTTCTTCCATACATAGATTTAAAAGCAACAAGCAATGGCTTTTGACAAGCCCTCCAAAAATTGACCCTTTTTATTGGCAGGTGCCTGTCGGGGTTCTTCCATACATGGATGTAAAAGCAACAAGCAATGGCTTTTGACAAGCCCTCCAAAAATTGACCCTTTTTTTGGCAGATGCCTGCCGGGGTTCTTCCATACATAGATGTAAAAGCAACAAGCAATGGCTTTTGATAAGCCCTCCAAAAATGTACCCTTTTTATTGGCAGATGCGTGCCGGGGTTCTTCCATACATGAATGTAAAAGCAACTAGCAATGGCTTTTGACAAGCCCTCCAAAAATTGACCCTTTTTATTGGCAGATGCCTGCCGGGGTTCTTCCATACATGGATGTAAAAGCAACAAGCAATGGCTTTTGACAAGCCCTCCAAAAATTGACCCTGTTTTTGGCAGATGCCTGCCGGGGTTCTTCCATACATGGATGTAAAAGCAACAAGCAATGGCTTTTGACAAGCCCTCCAAAAATTGACCCTTTTTATTGGCATATGCCTGCCGGGGTTCTTCCATACATGGATGTAAAAGCAACAAGCAATGGCTTTTGACAAGCCCTCCAAAAATTGACCCTTTTTATTGGCATATGCCTGCCGGGGTTCTTCCATACATGGATGTAAAAGCAACAAGCAATGGCTTTTGACAAGCCCTCCAAAAATTGACCCTTTTTAATGGCAGATGCCTGCCGGGGTTCTTCCATACATGAACGTAAAAGCAACAAGCAATGGCTATTGACAAGCCCTCCAAAAATTGACCCTTTTTATTGGCAGATGCCTGCCGGGGGTTCTTACATACATGGATGTAAAAGCAACAAGCAATGGCTTTTGACAAGCCCTCCAAAAATTGACCCTTTTTATTGGCAGATGCCTGCCGGGGTTCTTCCATACATGGATGTAAAAGCAACAAGCAATGGCTTTTGACAAGCCCTCCAAAAATTGACCCTTTTTATTGGCAGATGCCTGCCGGGGTTCTTCCATACATGGATGTAAAAGCAACAAGCAATGGCTTTTGACAAGCCCTCCAAAAATTGACCCTTTTTATTGGCAGATGCCTGCCGGGGTTCTTCCATACATGGATGTAAAAGCAACAAGCAATGGCTTTTGACAAGCCCTCCAAAAATTGACCCTTTTTTTGGCAGATGCCTGCCGGGGTTCTTACATACATAGATGTAAAAGCAACAAGCAATGGCTTTTTATAAGCCCTCCAAAAATTGACCCTTTTTATTGGCAGATGCCTGCCGGGGTTCTTCCATACATGGATGTAAAAGCAACAAGCAATGGCTTTTCACAAGCCCTCCTAAAATTTACCCTTTTTATTGGTAGATGCCTGCCGGGGTTCTTCCATACATGGAGGTAAAAGCAACAAGTAATGGCTTTTGACAAGCCCTCCAAAAATTGACCCTTTTTATTGGCAGATGCCTGCCGGTGTTCTTCCATACATAGATGTAAAAGCAACAAGCATTGGCTTTTGACAAGCCCTCCAAAAATTGACCCTTTTTATTGGCAGATGCCTGCCGGGGTTCTTCCATACATGGATGTAAAAACAACAAGCAATGGCTTTTGACAAGCCCTCCAAAAATGAACCCTTTTTTTTGGCAGATGCCTGCCGGGGTTCTTCCATACATAGATGTATAAGCAACAAGCAATGGCTTTTGACAAGCCCTCCAAAAATTGACCCTTTTTATTGGCAGATGCCTGCCGGGGTTCTTCCATACATAGATGTAAAAGCAACAAGCAATGGCTTTTGACAAGCCCTCCAAAAATTGACCCTTTTTATTGGCAGATGCCTGCCGGGGTTCTTCCATACATGGATGTAAAAGCAACAAGCAATGGCTTTTGACAAGCCCTCCAAAAATTGACCCTTTTTTTTGGCAGATGCCTGCCGGGGTTCTTCCATACATAGATGTAAAAGCAACAAGCAATGACTTTTGACAAGCCCTCCAAAAATTGACCCTTTTTTTTGGCAGATGCCTGCCGGGGTTCTTCCATACATGAATGTAAAAGCAACAAGCAATGGCTTTTGACAAGCCCTCCAAAAATTGACCCTTTTTTTTGGCAGATGCCTGCCGGAGTTCTTCCATACATGGATGTAAAAGCAACAAGCAATGGCTTTTGACAAGCCCTCCAAAAATGGACACTTTTTTTGGGCAGATGCCTGCCGGGGTTCTTCCATACATAGATGTAAAAGCAACAAGCAATGACTTTTGACAAGCCCTCCAAAAATTTACCCTTTTTATTGGCAGATGCCTGCCGGGGTTCTTCCATACATGGATGTAAAAGCAACAAGCAATGGCTTTTGACAAGCCCTCCAAAAATGGACCCTTTTTAGTGGCAGATGCCTGCCGGGGTTCTTCCATACATGAATGTAAAAGCAACAAGCAATGGCTTTTGACAAGCCCTCCAAAAATTGACCCTTTTTTTTGGCAGATGCCTGCCGGGGTTCTTCCATACATAGATGTAAAAGCAACAAGCAATGGCTTTTGACAAGCGTTCCAAAAATTGACCCTTTTTATTGGCAGATTCCTGTCGGGGTTCTTCCTTACATGGATGTAAAAGCAACAAGCAATGGCTTTTGACAAGCCCTCCAAAAATTGACCCTTTTTATTGGCAGATGCCTGTCGGGGTTCTTCCATACATAGATGTAAAAGCAACAAGCAATGTCTTTTGACAAGCCCTCCAAAAATTGACCCTTTTTAGTGGCAGATGCCTGCCGGGGTTCTTCCATACATGGATGTAAAAGCAACAAGCAATGGCTTTTGACAAGCCCTCCAAAAATTTACCCTTTTTTTTGGCAGATGCCTGCCGGGGTTCTTCCATACATAGATGTAAAAGCAAAAAGCAATGGCTTTTGACAAGCCCTCCAAAAATTTACCCTTTTTATTGGCAGATGCCTGCCGGGGTTCTTCCATACATGGATGTAAAAGCAACAAGCAATGGCTTTTGACAAGCCATCCAAAAATTTACCCTTTTTTTTGGCAGATGCCTGCCGGGGTTCTTCCATACATAGATGTAAAAGCAACAAGCAATGGCTTTTGACAAGCCCTCCAAAAATTGACCCTTTTTTTTGGCAGATGCCTGCCGGGGTTCTTCCATACATGAATGTAAAAGCAACAAGCAATGGCTTTTGACAAGCCCTCCAAAAATTGACCCTTTTTTGGGCAGATGCCTGCCGGGGTTCTTCCATACATGAATGTAAAAGCAACAAGCAATGGCTTTTGACAAGCCCTCCAAAAATTGACCCTTTTTTTTGGCAGATGCCTGCCGGGGTTCTTCCATACATAGATGTAAAAGCAACAAGCAATGGCTTTTCACAAGCCCTCCAAAAATTGACCCTTTTTTTGGCAGATGCCTGCCGGGGTTCTTCCATACATAGATGTAAAAGCAACAAGCAATGGCTTTTGACAAGCCCTCCAAAAATTGACCCTTTTTAGTGGCAGATGCCTGCCGGGGTTCTTCCATACATAGATGTAAAAGCAACAAGCAATGGCTTTTGACAAGCCCTCCAAAAATTTACCCTTTTTTTGGCAGATGCCTGCCGGGGGTTCTTCCATACATGGATGTAAAAGCAACAAGCAATGGCTTTTGACAAGCCCTCCAAAAATGTACCCTTTTTTTTGGCAGATGCCTGCCGGGGTTCTTCCATACATGAATGTAAAAGCAACAAGCAATGGCTTTTGACAAGCCCTCCAAAAATTGACCCTTTTTATTGGCAGATGCCTGCCGGGGTTCTTCCATACATGAATGTAAAAGCAACAAGCAATGGCTTTTGACAAGCCCTCCAAAAATTGACCCTTTTTATTGGCAGATGCCTGCCGGGGTTCTTCCATACATGGATGTAAAAGCAACAAGCAATGGCTTTTGACAAGCCCTCCAAAAATTGACCCTTTTTTTGGCAGATGCCTGCCGGGGTTCTTCCATACATGAATGTAAAAGCAACAAGCAATGGCTTTTGACAAGCCCTCCAAAAATTGACCCTTTTTATTGGCAGATGCCTGTCGGGGTTCTTCCATACATAGATGTAAAAGCAACAAGCAATGGCTTTTGACAAGCCCTCCAAAAATTGACCCTTTTTTTGGCAGATGCCTGCCGGGGTTCTTCCATACATAGATGTAAAAGCAACAAGCAATGACTTTTGACAAGCCCTCCAAAAATTGACCCTTTTTAGTGGCAGATGCCTGTCGGGGTTCTTCCATACATAGATGTAAAAGCAACAAGCAATGGCTTTTGACAAGCCCTCCAAAAATTGACCCTTTTTTTGGCAGATGCCTGCCGGGGTTCTTCCATACATAGATGTAAAAGCAACAAGCAATGACTTTTGACAAGCCCTCCAAAAATTGACCCTTTTTAGTGGCAGATGCCTGCCGGGGTTCTTCCATACATGGATGTAAAAGCAACAAGCAATGGCTTTTGACAAGCCCTCCAAAAATTGACCCTTTTTTTTGGCAGATGCCTGCCGGGGTTCTTCCATACATGGATGTAAAAGCAACAAGCAATGGCTTTTGACAAGCCCTCCAAAAATTGACCCTTTTTAGTGGCAGATGCCTGCCGGGGTTCTTCCATACATAGATGTAAAAGCAAAAAGCAATGGCTTTTGACAAGCCCTCCAAAAATTGACCCTTTTTATTGGCAGATGCCTGCCGGGGTTCTTCCATACATGGATGTAAAAGCAACAAGCAATGGCTTTTGACAAGCCATCCAAAAATTGACCCTTTTTTTTGGCAGATGCCTGCCGGGGTTCTTCCATACATAGATGTAAAAGCAACAAGCAATGTCTTTTGACAAGCCCTCCAAAAATTGACCCTTTTTTTTGGCAGATGCCTGCCGGGGTTCTTCCATACATGAATGTAAAAGCAACAAGCAATGGCTTTTGACAAGCCCTCCAAAAATTGACCCTTTTTTTTGGCAGATGCCTGCCGGGGTTCTTCCATACATAGATTTAAAAGCAACAAGCAATGGCTTTTGACAAGCCCTCCAAAAATTGACCCTTTTTATTGGCAGGTGCCTGTCGGGGTTCTTCCATACATGGATGTAAAAGCAACAAGCAATGGCTTTTGACAAGCCCTCCAAAAATTGACCCTTTTTTTGGCAGATGTGTGCCGGGGTTCTTCCATACATAGATGTAAAAGCAACAAGCAATGGCTTTTGACAAGCCCTCCAAAAATTGACCCTTTTTTTTGGCAGATGCCTGCCGGGGTTCTTCCATACATGAATGTAAAAGCAACAAGCAATGGCTTTTGATAAGCCCTCCAAAAATGTACCCTTTTTATTGGCAGATGCCTGCCGGGGTTCTTCCATACATGAATGTAAAAGCCACAAGCAATGGCTTTTGATAAGCCCTCCAAAAATGTACCCTTTTTATTGGCAGATGCCTGCTGGGGTTCTTCCATACATGAATGTAAAAGCAACTAGCAATGGCTTTTGACAAGCCCTCCAAAAATTGACCCTTTTAATTGGCAGATGCCTGCCGGGGTTCTTCCATACATGGATGTAAAAGCAACAAGCAATGGCTTTTGACAAGCCCTCCAAAAATTGACCCTGTTTTTGGCAGATGCCTGCCGGGGTTCTTCCATACATGGATGTAAAAGCAACAAGCAATGGCTTTTGACAAGCCCTCCAAAAATTGACCCTTTTTATTGGCATATGCCTGCCGGGGTTCTTCCATACATGGATGTAAAAGCAACAAGCAATGGCTTTTGACAAGCCCTCCAAAAATTGACCCTTTTTATTGGCATATGCCTGCCGGGGTTCTTCCATACATGGATGTAAAAGCAACAAGCAATGGCTTTTGACAAGCCCTCCAAAAATTGACCCTTTTTAATGGCAGATGCCTGCCGGGGTTCTTCCATACATGGATGTAAAAGCAACAAGCAATGGCTTTTGACAAGCCATCCAAAAATTGACCCTTTTTTTTGGCAGATGCCTGCCGGGGTTCTTCCATACATAGATGTAAAAGCAACAAGCAATGGCTTTTGACAAGCCCTCCAAAAATTGACCCTTTTTTTTGGCAGATGCCTGCCGGGGTTCTTCCATACATGAATGTAAAAGCAACAAGCAATGGCTTTTGACAAGCCCTCCAAAAATTGACCCTTTTTTGGGCAGATGCCTGCCGGGGTTCTTCCATACATGAATGTAAAAGCAACAAGCAATGGCTTTTGACAAGCCCTCCAAAAATTGACCCTTTTTTTTGGCAGATGCCTGCCGGGGTTCTTCCATACATAGATGTAAAAGCAAAAAGCAATGGCTTTTGACAAGCCCTCCAAAAATTGACCCTTTTTATTGGCAGATGCCTGCCGGGGTTCTTCCATACATGGATGTAAAAGCAACAAGCAATGGCTTTTGACAAGCCATCCAAAAATTTACCCTTTTTTTTGGCAGATGCCTGCCGGGGTTCTTCCATACATAGATGTAAAAGCAACAAGCAATGGCTTTTGACAAGCCC
The DNA here is from genome assembly GCF_050947455.1 of Rhinoderma darwinii. NCBI lineage: Eukaryota > Metazoa > Chordata > Amphibia > Anura > Rhinodermatidae > Rhinoderma > Rhinoderma darwinii. The sequence continues at coordinate 39,460 of NW_027461706.1, forward strand.
TCCAAAAATTGACCCTTTTTTTTGGCAGATGCCTGCCGGGGTTCTTCCATACATGAATGTAAAAGCAACAAGCAATGGCTTTTGACAAGCCCTCCAAAAATTGACCCTTTTTTGGGCAGATGCCTGCCGGGGGTTCTTCCATACATGGATGTAAAAGCAACAAGCAATGGCTTTTGACAAGCCCTCCAAAAATGTACCCTTTTTTTTGGCAGATGCCTGCCGGGGTTCTTCCATACATGAATGTAAAAGCAACAAGCAATGGCTTTTGACAAGCCCTCCAAAAATTGACCCTTTTTATTGGCAGATGCCTGCCGGGGTTCTTCCATACATGAATGTAAAAGCAACAAGCAATGGCTTTTGACAAGCCCTCCAAAAATTGACCCTTTTTATTGGCAGATGCCTGCCGGGGTTCTTCCATACATGGATGTAAAAGCAACAAGCAATGGCTTTTGACAAGCCCTCCAAAAATTGACCCTTTTTTTGGCAGATGCCTGCCGGGGTTCTTCCATACATGAATGTAAAAGCAACAAGCAATGGCTTTTGACAAGCCCTCCAAAAATTGACCCTTTTTATTGGCAGATGCCTGTCGGGGTTCTTCCATACATAGATGTAAAAGCAACAAGCAATGGCTTTTGACAAGCCCTCCAAAAATTGACCCTTTTTTTGGCAGATGCCTGCCGGGGTTCTTCCATACATAGATGTAAAAGCAACAAGCAATGACTTTTGACAAGCCCTCCAAAAATTGACCCTTTTTAGTGGCAGATGCCTGTCGGGGTTCTTCCATACATAGATGTAAAAGCAACAAGCAATGGCTTTTGACAAGCCCTCCAAAAATTGACCCTTTTTTTGGCAGATGCCTGCCGGGGTTCTTCCATACATAGATGTAAAAGCAACAAGCAATGACTTTTGACAAGCCCTCCAAAAATTGACCCTTTTTAGTGGCAGATGCCTGCCGGGGTTCTTCCATACATGGATGTAAAAGCAACAAGCAATGGCTTTTGACAAGCCCTCCAAAAATTGACCCTTTTTTTTGGCAGATGCCTGCCGGGGTTCTTCCATACATGGATGTAAAAGCAACAAGCAATGGCTTTTGACAAGCCCTCCAAAAATTTACCCTTTTTTTTGGCAGATGCCTGCCGGGGTTCTTCCATACATAGATGTAAAAGCAAAAAGCAATGGCTTTTGACAAGCCCTCCAAAAATTGACCCTTTTTATTGGCAGATGCCTGCCGGGGTTCTTCCATACATGGATGTAAAAGCAACAAGCAATGGCTTTTGACAAGCCCTCCAAAAATTGACCCTTTTTAGTGGCAGATGCCTGCCGGGGTTCTTCCATACATAGATGTAAAAGCAAAAAGCAATGGCTTTTGACAAGCCCTCCAAAAATTGACCCTTTTTATTGGCAGATGCCTGCCGGGGTTCTTCCATACATGGATGTAAAAGCAACAAGCAATGGCTTTTGACAAGCCATCCAAAAATTGACCCTTTTTTTTGGCAGATGCCTGCCGGGGTTCTTCCATACATAGATGTAAAAGCAACAAGCAATGTCTTTTGACAAGCCCTCCAAAAATTGACCCTTTTTTTTGGCAGATGCCTGCCGGGGTTCTTCCATACATGAATGTAAAAGCAACAAGCAATGGCTTTTGACAAGCCCTCCAAAAATTGACCCTTTTTTTTGGCAGATGCCTGCCGGGGTTCTTCCATACATAGATTTAAAAGCAACAAGCAATGGCTTTTGACAAGCCCTCCAAAAATTGACCCTTTTTATTGGCAGGTGCCTGTCGGGGTTCTTCCATACATGGATGTAAAAGCAACAAGCAATGGCTTTTGACAAGCCCTCCAAAAATTGACCCTTTTTTTGGCAGATGTGTGCCGGGGTTCTTCCATACATAGATGTAAAAGCAACAAGCAATGGCTTTTGACAAGCCCTCCAAAAATTGACCCTTTTTTTTGGCAGATGCCTGCCGGGGTTCTTCCATACATGAATGTAAAAGCAACAAGCAATGGCTTTTGATAAGCCCTCCAAAAATGTACCCTTTTTATTGGCAGATGCCTGCCGGGGTTCTTCCATACATGAATGTAAAAGCCACAAGCAATGGCTTTTGATAAGCCCTCCAAAAATGTACCCTTTTTATTGGCAGATGCCTGCTGGGGTTCTTCCATACATGAATGTAAAAGCAACTAGCAATGGCTTTTGACAAGCCCTCCAAAAATTGACCCTTTTAATTGGCAGATGCCTGCCGGGGTTCTTCCATACATGGATGTAAAAGCAACAAGCAATGGCTTTTGACAAGCCCTCCAAAAATTGACCCTGTTTTTGGCAGATGCCTGCCGGGGTTCTTCCATACATGGATGTAAAAGCAACAAGCAATGGCTTTTGACAAGCCCTCCAAAAATTGACCCTTTTTATTGGCATATGCCTGCCGGGGTTCTTCCATACATGGATGTAAAAGCAACAAGCAATGGCTTTTGACAAGCCCTCCAAAAATTGACCCTTTTTATTGGCATATGCCTGCCGGGGTTCTTCCATACATGGATGTAAAAGCAACAAGCAATGGCTTTTGACAAGCCCTCCAAAAATTGACCCTTTTTAATGGCAGATGCCTGCCGGGGTTCTTCCATACATGGACGTAAAAGCAACAAGCAATGGCTTTTGACAAGCCCTCCAAAAATTGACCCTTTTTATTGGCAGATGCCTGCCGGGGGTTCTTCCATACATGGATGTAAAAGCAACAAGCAATGGCTTTTGACAAGCCCTCCAAAAATTGACCCTTTTTATTGGCAGATGCCTGCCGGGGTTCTTCCATACATGGATGTAAAAGCAACAAGCAATGGCTTTTGACAAGCCCTCCAAAAATTGACCCTTTTTATTGGCAGATGCCTGCCGGGGTTCTTCCATACATTGATGTAAAAGCAACAAGCAATGGCTTTTGACAAGCCCTCCAAAAATTGACCCTTTTTATTGGCAGATGCCTGCCGGGGTTCTTACATACATAGATGTAAAAGCAACAAGCAATGGCTTTTTATAAGCCCTCCAAAAATTGACCCTTTTTATTGGCAGATGCCTGCCGGGGTTCTTCCATACATGGATGTAAAAGCAACAAGCAATGGCTTTTCACAAGCCCTCCTAAAATTTACCCTTTTTATTGGTAGATGCCTGCCGGGGTTCTTCCATACATGGAGGTAAAAGCAACAAGTAATGGCTTTTGACAAGCCCTCCAAAAATTGACCCTTTTTATTGGCAGATGCCTGCCGGTGTTCTTCCATACATAGATGTAAAAGCAACAAGCATTGGCTTTTGACAAGCCCTCCAAAAATTGACCCTTTTTATTGGCAGATGCCTGCCGGGGTTCTTCCATACATGGATGTAAAAGCAACAAGCAATGGCTTTTGACAAGCCCTCCAAAAATGAACCCTTTTTTTTGGCAGATGCCTGCCGGGGTTCTTCCATACATAGATGTATAAGCAACAAGCAATGGCTTTTGACAAGCCCTCCAAAAATTGACCCTTTTTATTGGCAGATGCCTGCCGGGGTTCTTCCATACATAGATGTAAAAGCAACAAGCAATGGCTTTTGACAAGCCCTCCAAAAATTGACCCTTTTTATTGGCAGATGCCTGCCGGGGTTCTTCCATACATGGATGTAAAAGCAACAAGCAATGGCTTTTGACAAGCCCTCCAAAAATTGACCCTTTTTTTTGGCAGATGCCTGCCGGGGTTCTTCCATACATAGATGTAAAAGCAACAAGCAATGGCTTTTCACAAGCCCTCCAAAAATTGACCCTTTTTAGTGGCAGATGCCTGCCGGGGTTCTTCCATACATAGATGTAAAAGCAACAAGCAATGACTTTTGACAAGCCCTCCAAAAATTGACCCTTTTTAGTGGCAGATGCCTGCCGGGGTTCTTCCATACATAGATGTAAAAGCAACAAGCAATGACTTTTGACAAGCCCTCCAAAAATTGACCCTTTTTTTTGGCAGATGCCTGCCGGGGTTCTTCCATACATGAATGTAAAATCAACAAGCAATGGCTTTTGACAAGCCCTCCAAAAATTGACCCTTTTTATTGGCAGATGCCTGCCGGGGTTCTTCCATACATGGATGTAAAAGCAACAAGCAATGGCTTTTGACAAGCCCTCCAAAAATGGACACTTTTTTTGGGCAGATGCCTGCCGGGGTTCTTCCATACATAGATGTAAAAGCAACAAGCAATGGCTTTTCACAAGCCCTCCAAAAATTGACCCTTTTTAGTGGCAGATGCCTGCCGGGGTTCTTCCATACATAGATGTAAAAGCAACAAGCAATGACTTTTGACAAGCCCTCCAAAAATTTACCCTTTTTATTGGCAGATGCCTGCCGGGGTTCTTCCATACATGGATGTAAAAGCAACAAGCAATGGCTTTTGACAAGCCCTCCAAAAATGGACCCTTTTTTTTGGCAGATGCCTGCCGGGGTTCTTCGATACATAGATGTATAAGCAACAAGCAATGGCTTTTGACAAGCCCTCCAAAAATGGACCCTTTTTAGTGGCAGATGCCTGCCGGGGTTCTTCCATACATAGATGTAAAAGCAACAAGCAATGGCTTTTGACAAGCCCTCCAAAAATTGACCCTTTTTTTTGGCAGATGCCTGCCGGGGTTCTTCCATACATGAATGTAAAAGCAACAAGCAATGGCTTTTGACAAGCCCTCCAAAAATTGACCCTTTTTTTTGGCAGATGCCTGCCGGGGTTCTTCCATACATAGATGTAAAAGCAACAAGCAATGGCTTTTGACAAGCCCTCCAAAAATTGACCCTTTTTTTTGGCAGATGCCTGCCGGGGTTCTTCCATACATAGATGTAAAAGCAACAAGCAATGGCTTTTGACAAGCCCTCCAAAAATTGACCCTTTTTTTGGCAGATTCCTGTCGGGGTTCTTCCATACATGGATGTAAAAGCAACAAGCAATGGCTTTTGACAAGCCCTCCAAAAATTGACCCTTTTTATTGGCAGATGCCTGTCGGGGTTCTTCCATACATAGATGTAAAAGCAACAAGCAATATCTTTTGACAAGCCCTCCAAAAATTGACCCTTTTTAGTGGCAGATGCCTGCCGGGGTTCTTCCATACATGGATGTAAAAGCAACAAGCAATGGCTTTTGACAAGCCCTCCAAAAATTTACCATTTTTTTTGGCAGATGCCTGCCGGGGTTCTTCCATACATAGATGTAAAAGCAAAAAGCAATGGCTTTTGACAAGCCCTCCAAAAATTGACCCTTTTTATTGGCAGATGCCTGCCGGGGTTCTTCCATACATGGATGTAAAAGCAACAAGCAATGGCTTTTGACAAGCCATCCAAAAATTTACCCTTTTTTTTGGCAGATGCCTGCCGGGGTTCTTCCATACATAGATGTAAAAGCAACAAGCAATGGCTTTTGACAAGCCCTCCAAAAATTGACCCTTTTTAGTGGCAGATGCCTGCCGGGGTTCTTCCATACATAGATGTAAAAGCAACAAGCAATGGCTTTTGACAAGCCCTCCAAAAATTGACCCTTTTTTTGGCAGATGCCTGCCGGGGTTCTTCCATACATAGATGTAAAAGCAACAAGCAATGGCTTTTGACAAGCCCTCCAAAAATTGACCCTTTTTTTGGCAGATGCCTGCCGGGGGTTCTTCCATACATGGATGTAAAAGCAACAAGCAATGGCTTTTGACAAGCCCTCCAAAAATGTACCCTTTTTTTTGGCAGATGCCTGCCGGGGTTCTTCCATACATGAATGTAAAAGCAACAAGCAATGGCTTTTGACAAGCCCTCCAAAAATTGACCCTTTTTATTGGCAGATGCCTGCCGGGGTTCTTCCATACATGAATGTAAAAGCAACAAGCAATGGCTTTTGACAAGCCCTCCAAAAATTGACCCTTTTTATTGGCAGATGCCTGCCGGGGTTCTTCCATACATGGATGTAAAAGCAACAAGCAATGGCTTTTGACAAGCCCTCCAAAAATTGACCCTTTTTTTGGCAGATGCCTGCCGGGGTTCTTCCATACATGAATGTAAAAGCAACAAGCAATGGCTTTTGACAAGCCCTCCAAAAATTGACCCTTTTTATTGGCAGATGCCTGTCGGGGTTCTTCCATACATAGATGTAAAAGCAACAAGCAATGGCTTTTGACAAGCCCTCCAAAAATTGACCCTTTTTTTGGCAGATGCCTGCCGGGGTTCTTCCATACATAGATGTAAAAGCAACAAGCAATGACTTTTGACAAGCCCTCCAAAAATTGACCCTTTTTAGTGGCAGATGCCTGCCGGGGTTCTTCCATACATGGATGTAAAAGCAACAAGCAATGGCTTTTGACAAGCCCTCCAAAAATTGACCCTTTTTTTTGGCAGATGCCTGCCGGGGTTCTTCCATACATAGATGTAAAAGCAAAAAGCAATGGCTTTTGACAAGCCCTCCAAAAATTGACCCTTTTTATTGGCAGATGCCTGCCGGGGTTCTTCCATACATGGATGTAAAAGCAACAAGCAATGGCTTTTGACAAGCCCTCCAAAAATTGACCCTTTTTATTGGCAGATGCCTGCCGGGGTTCTTCCATACATGGATGTAAAAGCAACAAGCAATGGCTTTTGACAAGCCATCCAAAAATTGACCCTTTTTTTTGGCAGATGCCTGCCGGGGTTCTTCCATACATAGATGTAAAAGCAACAAGCAATGTCTTTTGACAAGCCCTCCAAAAATTGACCCTTTTTTTTGGCAGATGCCTGCCGGGGTTCTTCCATACATGAATGTAAAAGCAACAAGCAATGGCTTTTGACAAGCCCTCCAAAAATTGACCCTTTTTTTTTGGCAGATGCCTGCCGGGGTTCTTCCATACATAGATTTAAAAGCAACAAGCAATGGCTTTTGACAAGCCCTCCAAAAATTGACCCTTTTTATTGGCAGGTGCCTGTCGGGGTTCTTCCATACATGGATGTAAAAGCAACAAGCAATGGCTTTTGACAAGCCCTCCAAAAATTGACCCTTTTTTTGGCAGATGTGTGCCGGGGTTCTTCCATACATAGATGTAAAAGCAACAAGCAATGGCTTTTGACAAGCCCTCCAAAAATTGACCCTTTTTTTTGGCAGATGCCTGCCGGGGTTCTTCCATACATGAATGTAAAAGCCACAAGCAATGGCTTTTGATAAGCCCTCCAAAAATGTACCCTTTTTATTGGCAGATGCCTGCCGGGGTTCTTCCATACATGAATGTAAAAGCAACTAGCAATGGCTTTTGACAAGCCCTCCAAAAATTGACCCTTTTAATTGGCAGATGCCTGCCGGGGTTCTTCCATACAAGGATGTAAAAGCAACAAGCAATGGCTTTTGACAAGCCCTCCAAAAATTGACCCTGTTTTTGGCAGATGCCTGCCGGGGTTCTTCCATACATGGATGTAAAAGCAACAAGCAATGGCTTTTGACAAGCCCTCCAAAAATTGACCCTTTTTATTGGCATATGCCTGCCGGGGTTCTTCCATACATGGATGTAAAAGCAACAAGCAATGGCTTTTGACAAGCCCTCCAAAAATTGACCCTTTTTATTGGCATATGCCTGCCGGGGTTCTTCCATACATGGATGTAAAAGCAACAAGCAATGGCTTTTGACAAGCCCTCCAAAAATTGACCCTTTTTAATGGCAGATGCCTGCCGGGGTTCTTCCATACATGGACGTAAAAGCAACAAGCAATGGCTTTTGACAAGCCCTCCAAAAATTGACCCTTTTTATTGGCAGATGCCTGCCGGGGGTTCTTCCATACATGGATGTAAAAGCAACAAGCAATGGCTTTTGACAAGCCCTCCAAAAATTGACCCTTTTTATTGGCAGATGCCTGCCGGGGTTCTTCCATACATGGATGTAAAAGCAACAAGCAATGGCTTTTGACAAGCCCTCCAAAAATTGACCCTTTTTATTGGCAGATGCCTGCCGGGGTTCTTCCATACATGGATGTAAAAGCAACAAGCAATGGCTTTTGACAAGCCCTCCAAAAATTGACCCTTTTTTTGGCAGATGCCTGCCGGGGTTCTTCCATACATAGATGTAAAAGCAACAAGCAATGGCTTTTGACAAGCCCTCCAAAAATTGACCCTTTTTTTGGCAGATGCCTGCCGGGGGTTCTTCCATACATGGATGTAAAAGCAACAAGCAATGGCTTTTGACAAGCCCTCCAAAAATGTACCCTTTTTTTTGGCAGATGCCTGCCGGGGTTCTTCCATACATGAATGTAAAAGCAACAAGCAATGGCTTTTGACAAGCCCTCCAAAAATTGACCCTTTTTATTGGCAGATGCCTGCCGGGGTTCTTCCATACATGGATGTAAAAGCAACAAGCAATGGCTTTTGACAAGCCCTCCAAAAATTGACCCTTTTTTTGGCAGATGCCTGCCGGGGTTCTTCCATACATGAATGTAAAAGCAACAAGCAATGGCTTTTGACAAGCCCTCCAAAAATTGACCCTTTTTATTGGCAGATGCCTGTCGGGGTTCTTCCATACATAGATGTAAAAGCAACAAGCAATGGCTTTTGACAAGCCCTCCAAAAATTGACCCTTTTTTTGGCAGATGCCTGCCGGGGTTCTTCCATACATAGATGTAAAAGCAACAAGCAATGACTTTTGACAAGCCCTCCAAAAATTGACCCTTTTTAGTGGCAGATGCCTGCCGGGGTTCTTCCATACATGGATGTAAAAGCAACAAGCAATGGCTTTTGACAAGCCCTCCAAAAATTGACCCTTTTTTTTGGCAGATGCCTGCCGGGGTTCTTCCATACATAGATGTAAAAGCAAAAAGCAATGGCTTTTGACAAGCCCTCCAAAAATTGACCCTTTTTATTGGCAGATGCCTGCCGGGGTTCTTCCATACATGGATGTAAAAGCAACAAGCAATGGCTTTTGACAAGCCCTCCAAAAATTGACCCTTTTTATTGGCAGATGCCTGCCGGGGTTCTTCCATACATGGATGTAAAAGCAACAAGCAATGGCTTTTGACAAGCCATCCAAAAATTGACCCTTTTTTTTGGCAGATGCCTGCCGGGGTTCTTCCATACATAGATGTAAAAGCAACAAGCAATGTCTTTTGACAAGCCCTCCAAAAATTGACCCTTTTTTTTGGCAGATGCCTGCCGGGGTTCTTCCATACATGAATGTAAAAGCAACAAGCAATGGCTTTTGACAAGCCCTCCAAAAATTGACCCTTTTTTTTGGCAGATGCCTGCCGGGGTTCTTCCATACATAGATTTAAAAGCAACAAGCAATGGCTTTTGACAAGCCCTCCAAAAATTGACCCTTTTTATTGGCAGGTGCCTGTCGGGGTTCTTCCATACATGGATGTAAAAGCAACAAGCAATGGCTTTTGACAAGCCCTCCAAAAATTGACCCTTTTTTTGGCAGATGTGTGCCGGGGTTCTTCCATACATAGATGTAAAAGCAACAAGCAATGGCTTTTGACAAGCCCTCCAAAAATTGACCCTTTTTTTTGGCAGATGCCTGCCGGGGTTCTTCCATACATGAATGTAAAAGCCACAAGCAATGGCTTTTGATAAGCCCTCCAAAAATGTACCCTTTTTATTGGCAGATGCCTGCCGGGGTTCTTCCATACATGAATGTAAAAGCAACTAGCAATGGCTTTTGACAAGCCCTCCAAAAATTGACCCTTTTAATTGGCAGATGCCTGCCGGGGTTCTTCCATACATGGATGTAAAAGCAACAAGCAATGGCTTTTGACAAGCCCTCCAAAAATTGACCCTGTTTTTGGCAGATGCCTGCCGGGGTTCTTCCATACATGGATGTAAAAGCAACAAGCAATGGCTTTTGACAAGCCCTCCAAAAATTGACCCTTTTTATTGGCATATGCCTGCCGGGGTTCTTCCATACATGGATGTAAAAGCAACAAGCAATGGCTTTTGACAAGCCCTCCAAAAATTGACCCTTTTTATTGGCATATGCCTGCCGGGGTTCTTCCATACATGGATGTAAAAGCAACAAGCAATGGCTTTTGACAAGCCCTCCAAAAATTGACCCTTTTTAATGGCAGATGCCTGCCGGGGTTCTTCCATACATGGACGTAAAAGCAACAAGCAATGGCTTTTGACAAGCCCTCCAAAAATTGACCCTTTTTATTGGCAGATGCCTGCCGGGGGTTCTTCCATACATGGATGTAAAAGCAACAAGCAATGGCTTTTGACAAGCCCTCCAAAAATTGACCCTTTTTATTGGCAGATGCCTGCCGGGGTTCTTCCATACATGGATGTAAAAGCAACAAGCAATGGCTTTTGACAAGCCCTCCAAAAATTTACCCTTTTTATTGGCAGATGCCTGCCGGGGTTCTTCCATACATGGATGTAAAAGCAACAAGCAATGGCTTTTGACAAGCCCTCCAAAAATTGACCCTTTTTTTGGCAGATGCCTGCCGGGGTTCTTCCATACATAGATGTAAAAGCAACAAGCAATGGCTTTTGACAAGCCCTCCAAAAATTGACCCTTTTTATTGCCAGATGCCTGCCGGGGTTCTTCCATACATGGATGTAAAAGCAACAAGCAATGGCTATTGACAAGCCCTCCTAAAATTTACCCTTTTTATTGGTAGATGCCTGCCAGGGGGTTCTTCCATACATGGAGGTAAAAGCAACAAGTAATGGCTTTTGACAAGCCCTCCAAAAATTGACCCTTTTTATTGGCAGATTCCTGCCGGGGTTCTTCCATACATGAATGTAAAAGCAACAAGCAATGGCTTTTGACAAGCCCTCCAAAAATTGACCCTTTTTTTTGGCAGATGCCTGCCGGGGTTCTTCCATACATGAATGTAAAAGCAACAAGCAATGGCTTTTGACAAGCCCTCCAAAAATTGACCCTTTTATTGGCAGATGCCTGCCGGGGTTCTTCCATACATGAATGTAAAAGCAACAAGCAATGGCTTTTGACAAGCCCTGCAAAAATTGACCCTTTTTTTTGGCAGATGCCTGCCGGGGTTCTTCCATACATAGATGTAAAAGCAACAAGCAATGGCTTTTGACAAGCCCTCCAAAAATGTACCCTTTTTATTGGCAGATGCCTGTCGGGGTTCTTCCATACATAGATGTAAAAGCAACAAGCAATGGCTTTTGACAAGCCCTCCAAAAATTGACCCTTTTTATTGGCAGATGCCTGTCGGGGTTCTTCCATACATGGATGTAAAAGCAACAAGCAATGGCTTTTGACAAGCCCTCCAAAAATTGACCCTTTTTTTGGCAGATGTGTGCCGGGGTTCTTCCATACATGAATGTAAAAGCCACAAGCAATGGCTTTTGACAAGCCCTCCAAAAATGTACCCTTTTTATTGGCAGATGCCTGCCGGGGTTCTTCCATACATGAATGTAAAAGCAACTAGCAATGGCTTTTGACAAGCCCTCCAAAAATGTACCCTTTTTATTGGCAGATGCCTGCCGGGGTTCTTCCATACATGGATGTAAAAGCAACAAGCAATGGCTTTTGACAAGCCCTCCAAAAATTGACCCTGTTTTTGGCAGATGCCTGCCGGGGTTCTTCCATACATGGATGTAAAAGCAACAAGCAATGGCTTTTGACAAGCCCTCCAAAAATTGACCCTTTTTAATGGCAGATGCCTGCCGGGGTTCTTCCATACATGAATGTAAAAGCAACAAGCAATGGCTTTTGACAAGCCCTCCAAAAATTGACCCTTTTTATTGGCAGATGCCTGCCGGGGTTCTTCCATTCATGGATGTAAAAGCAACAAGCAACGGCTTTTGACAAGCCCTCCAAAAATTGACCCTGTTTTTGGCAGATGCCTGCCGGGGTTCTTCCATACATAGATGTAAAAGCAACAAGCAATGGCTTTTGACAAGCCCTCCAAAAATTTACCCTTTTTTTTGGCAGATGCATGCCGGGGTTCTTCCATACATGGAGGTAAAAGCAACAAGCAATGGCTTTTGACAAGCCCTCCAAAAATTGACCCTTTTTATTGGCAGATGCCTGCCGGGGTTCTTCCATACATAGATGTAAAAGCAAAAAGCAATGGCTTTTGACAAGCCCTCCAAAAATTTACCCTTTTTATTGGTAGATGCCTGCCGGGGTTCTTCCTTACATGGAGGTAAAAGCAACAAGCAATGGCTTTTGACAAGCCCTCCAAAAATTGACCCTTTTTTTGGCAGATGCCTGCCGGGGTTCTTCCATACATAGATGTAAAAGCAACAAGCAATGGCTTTTGACAAGCCCTCTAAAAATTGACCCTTTTTTTGGCAGATGTGTGCCGGGGTTCTTCCATACATAGATGTAAAAGCAACAAGCAATGGCTTTTGACAAGCCCTCCAAAAATTGACCCTTTTTTTTGGCAGATGCCTGCCGGGGTTCTTCCATACATGAATGTAAAAGCCACAAGCAATGGCTTTTGACAAGCCCTCCAAAAATGTACCCTTTTTATTGGCAGATGCCTGCCGGGGTTCTTCCATACATAGATGTAAAAGCAACAAGCAATGGCTTTTGACAAGCCCTCCAAAAATTGACCCTTTTTATTGGCAGATGCCTGCCGGGGTTCTACCATACATAGATGTAAAAGCAACAAGCAATGGCTTTTGACAAGCCCTCCAAAAATTGACCCTGTTTTTGGCAGATGCCTGCCGGGGTTCTTCCATACATAGATGTAAAAGCAACAAGCAATGGCTTTTGACAAGCCCTCCAAAATTTGACCCTTTTTATTGGCATATGCCTGCCGGGGTTCTTCCATACATGGATGTAAAAGCAACAAGCAATGGCTTTTGACAAGCCCTCCAAAATTTGACCCTTTTTATTGGCATATGCCTGCCGGGGTTCTTCCATACATGAATGTAAAAGCAACAAGCAATGGCTTTTGACAAGCCCTCCAAAAATTTACCCTTTTTATTGGCAGATGCCTGCCGGGGTTCTTCCATACATGGATGTAAAAGCAACAAGCAATGGTTTTTGACAAGCCCTCCAAATATTGACCCTTTTTATTGGCAGATGCCTGCCGGGGTTCTTCCATACATGGATGTAAAAGCAACAAGCAATGGCTTTTGACAAGCCCTCCAAAAATTGACCCTTTTTTTGGCAGATGCCTGCCGGGGTTCTTCCATACATGGATGTAAAAGCAACAAGCAATGGCTTTTGACAAGCCCTCCAAAAATTGACCCTTTTTATTGGCAGATGCCTGCCGGGGTTCTTCCATACATGGATGTAAAAGCAACAAGCAATGGCTTTTCACAAGCCCTCCAAAAATTTACCCTTTTTATTGGTAGATGCCTGCCGGGGTTCTTCCATACATGGAGGTAAAAGCAACAAGCAATGGCTTTTGACAAGCCCTCCAAAAATTGACCCTTTTTTTTGGCAGATGCCTGCCGGGGTTCTTCCATACATGGATGTAAAAGCAAAAAGCAATGGCTTTTGACAAGCCCTCCAAAAATTTACCCTTTTTATTGGTAGATGCCTGCCGGGGTTCTTCCATACATGGAGGTAAAAGCAACAAGCAATGGCTTTTGACAAGCCCTCCAAAAATTTACCCTTTTTTTTGGCAGATGCCTGCCGGGGTTCTTCCATACATGGATGTAATGTAAAAGCAACAAGCAATGGCTTTTGACAAGCCCTCCAAAAATTGACCCTTTTTTTTGGCAGATGCCTGCCGGGGTTCTTCCATACATAGATGTAAAAGCAACAAGCAATGGCTTTTGACAAGCCTTCCAAAAATTGACCCTTTTTTTGGCAGATGTGTGCCGGGGTTCTTCCATACATAGATGTAAAAGCAACAAGCAATGGCTTTTGACAAGCCCTCCAAAAATTGACCCTTTTTTTTGGCAGATGCCTGCCGGGGTTCTTCCATACATAAATGTAAAAGCCACAAGCAATGGCTTTTGACAAGCCCTCCAAAAATGTACCCTTTTTATTGGCAGATGCCTGCCGGCGTTCTTCCATACATGAATGTAAAAGCAACTAGCAATGGCTTTTGACAAGCCCTCCAAAAATTTACCCTGTTTTTGGCAGATGCCTGCCGGGGTTCTTCCATACATGGATGTAAAAGCAACAAGCAATGGCTTTTGACAAGCCCTCCAAAAATGTACCCTGTTTTTGGCAGATGCCTGCCGGGGTTCTTCCATACATGGATGTAAAAGCAACAAGCAATGGCTTTTGACAAGCCCTCCAAAAATTGACCCTTTTTATTGGCAGATGCCTGCCGGGGTTCTTCCATACATGGATGTAAAAGCAACAAGCAATGGCTTTTGACAAGCCCTCCAAAAATTGACCCTTTTTATTGGCATATGCCTGCCGGGGTTCTTCCATACATGGATGTAAAAGCAACAAGCAATGGCTTTTGACAAGCCCTCCAAAAATTGACCCTTTTTAATGGCAGATGCCTGCCGGGGTTCTTCCATACATGAATGTAAAAGCAACAAGCAATGGCTTTTGACAAGCCCTCCAAAAATTGACCCTTTTTATTGGCAGATGCCTGCCGGGGTTCTTCCATACATGGATGTAAAAGCAACAAGCAATGGCTTTTGACAAGCCCTCCAAAAATTGACCCTTTTTATTGGCAGATGCCTGCCGGGGTTCTTCCATACATGGATGTAAAAGCAACAAGCAATGGCTTTTGACAAGCCCTCCAAAAATTGACCCTTTTTATTGGCAGATGCCTGCCGGGGTTCTTCCATACATGGATGTAAAAGCAACAAGCAATGGCTTTTGACAAGCCCTCCAAAAATTGACCCTTTTTATTGGCAGATGCCTGCCGGGGTTCTTCCATACATAGATGTAAAAGCAACAAGCAATGGCTTTTGACAAGCCCTCCAAAAATTGACCCTTTTTATTGGCAGATGCCTGCCGGGGTTCTTCCATACATAGATGTAAAAGCAACAAGCAATGGCTTTTGACAAGCCCTCCAAAAATTGACCCTTTTTTTGGCAGATGCCTGCCGGGGTTCTTCCATACATGAATGTAAAAGCAACAAGCAATGGCTTTTGACAAGCCCTCCAAAAATTGACCCTTTTTTTTGGCAGATGCCTGCCGGGGTTCTTCCATACATGGATGTAAAAGCAACAAGCAATGGCTTTTGACAAGCCCTCCAAAAATTGACCCTTTTTATTGGCATATGCCTGCCGGGGTTCTTCCATACATGGATGTAAAAGCAACAAGCAATGGCTTTTGACAAGCCCTCCAAAAATTGACCCTTTTTAATGGCAGATGCCTGCCGGGGTTCTTCCATACATGAATGTAAAAGCAACAAGCAATGGCTTTTGACAAGCCCTCCAAAAATTGACCCTTTTTATTGGCAGATGCCTGCCGGGGTCCTTCCATACATGGATGTAAAAGCAACAAGCAATGGCTTTTGACAAGCCCTCCAAAAATTGACCCTTTTTATTGGCAGATGCCTGCCGGGGTTCTTCCATACATGGATGTAAAAGCAACAAGCAATGGCTTTTGACAAGCCCTCCAAAAATTGACCCTTTTTATTGGCAGATGCCTGCCGGGGTTCTTCCATACATGGATGTAAAAGCAACAAGCAATGGCTTTTGACAAGCCCTCCAAAAATTGACCCTTTTTTTGGCAGATGCCTGCCGGGGTTCTTCCATACATAGATGTAAAAGCAACAAGCAATGGCTTTTGACAAGCCCTCCAAAAATTGACCCTTTTTATTGGCAGATGCCTGTCGGGGTTCTTCCATACATAGATGTAAAAGCAACAAGCAATGGCTTTTGACAAGCCCTCCAAAAATTGACCCTTTTTTTGGCAGATGCCTGCCGGGGTTCTTCCATACATAGATGTAAAAGCAACAAGCAATGACTTTTGACAAGCCCTCCAAAAATTGACCCTTTTTAGTGGCAGATGCCTGCCGGGGTTCTTCCATACATGGATGTAAAAGCAACAAGCAATGGCTTTTGACAAGCCCTCCAAAAATGTATCCTTTTTTTTGGCAGATGCCTGCCGGGGTTCTTCCATACATAGATGTAAAAGCAAAAAGCAATGGCTTTTGACAAGCCCTCCAAAAATTTACCCTTTTTATTGGCAGATGCCTGCCGGGGTTCTTTCATACATGGATGTAAAAGCAACAAGCAATGGCTTTTGACAAGCCATCCAAAAATTGACCCTTTTTTTTGGCAGATGCCTGCCGGGGTTCTTCCATACATAGATGTAAAAGCAACAAGCAATGGCTTTTGACAAGCCCTCCAAAAATTGACCCTTTTTTTTGCCAGATGCCTGCCGGGGTTCTTCCATACATGAATGTAAAAGCAACAAGCAATGGCTTTTGACAAGCTCTCCAAAAATTGACCCTTTTTTTGGCAGATGCCTGCCGGGGTTCTTCCATACATAGATGTAAAAGCAACAAGCAATGGCTTTTGACAAGCCCTCCAAAAATTGACCCTTTTTTTGGCAGATGCCTGCCGGGGTTCTTCCATACATGAATGTAAAAGCAACAAGCAATGGCTTTTGACAAGCCCTCCAAAAATGTACCCTTTTTATTGGCAGATGCCTGCCGGAGTTCTTCCATACATAGATGTAAAAGCAACAAGCAATGGCTTTTGACAAGCCCTCCAAAAATTGATCCTTTTTTTTGGCAGATGCCTGCCGGGGTTCTTCCATACATAGATGTAAAAGCAACAAGCAATGGCTTTTGACAAGCCCTTTAAAAATTGACCCTTTTTATTGGCAGATGCCTGCCGGCGTTCTTCCATACATGAATGTAAAAGCAACAAGCAATGGCTTTTGACAAGCCCTCCAAAACTTGACCCTTTTTATTGGCAGATGCCTGCCGGGGTTCTTCCATACATGAATGTAAAAGCAACAAGCAATGGCTTTTCACAAGCCCTCCAAAAATTGACCCTTTTTATTGGCAAGGGTGAGTAGTAGCAGCACATTAAAAGACACTGGACAACAGTCACAGGACAAAGCCCTGTGGTGGGGCAGGCCTGCTTGTAGCAGACGGGCGGCAGTGGAGGTGTATTGGTGGTAGTTGAGGTAGCCAACACAGACAGCAAGGGTGGTAGACTGGTAGTAGCAGCAGCACATTAAAAAAAGAGACTGGACAGTCACAGGAGGACAAAGCCCTGTGGTGGGGCAGGCCTCAGGCCTGCTTGTAGCAGACGGCAGTGGAGGTGTATTGGTGGAAGTAGAGGTAGCCAACACAGACAGCAAGGGTGGTAGTAGTAGTAGCAGCACATTAAAAAAAGAGACTGGACAACAGTCACAGGACAAAGCCCTGTGGAGGGGCAGGCCTGCTTGTAGCAGACGGCACTGGGGGTGGATTGGTGGTAGAAGTAGTAGCAGCACCAACAGCGAAACATTAAAAAAAGAGTGGACAGGACAGAATCCCGTAGTAGCAGGCGGCAGTAATAGGCGGCAGCGGCAGCAGCAGCAATGTCAGATCTAATCAGTGGCATCAGGCACAGGGGTTTTAAAATCCTCACCCATCCACGCTTGATTCATTTTCAGAAACGTGAGATTTTCCAAGCTGTTGGCGGACAATCTAGGAGCGGCCGCACTGCCGCCCTGAAAGACTAAAGGGAGGCCGCCATGACGGGATAGGAGGGAGTGTCAGGAAGGAGTTAATAGGTGGTAGTAAACGGTTGTTAGGGGAGGGAAGAGGAGTGACTGGGAGGGGAGGGGGGAGTGAGTAGCGCGGCTTCCAGCTGTTTTCCTCAGATCGAGACAGACAGCGTAGGAAGCAACAGCAGCAGAAGTCGGCTGCAATCTTACCTGGCTGATGTCTTCCTTTGAGGGACTCGTGGAGCGGCTCCGGGTGGCGGCTGATGGTCAGGAGGCAGGGTGGTTTGAAGAGGCAGTGATGAGCCTATTAGGGATGGCTGTGCCGCCGACATCTGGGCTCCGGCGCTCACATAGCGCGGTGTCCGGGGAGAGGGGAGGGGTGGCTTCTGCACTGTCGTCCCCTGCAATGTCATCCCCTGCTGTGATAGAGTTAGCACTGGGCAGCCCTCTGCTGTTCAGCCCCCCGGCTAGTGGGGGGATTATCCCTGAGTCTGGTCAGTCTGATGCCGTGCCTGCTCACAGGTCACGGCATGCCCGCCCTCCAGCTAGATTAAGCCCTGAGGAAATCCGGCGGGCACGGTGCCGCAGGGGAAGCCCCTCCAGGGTCACTGCAGGCCGGTCTCCAGGGAGAGCTGCATCCCCTAAAGGACCCCGGTCTGGCAGAAATCCCCAGCCGCGGCGGTGCTTGGCGGTAAGGGGGGGTTGGCTCCTGGCTTCCCAAATACCCCCCGCCGTCTGGCGTATTGCAGGTACCTGGGATGTCGGCAGCCCCGCCTGGTGATGCGCCAATCAGGGGGCTGGCTGTTGCTGGGTCTTCTACAAGGGGGACGGTGAGTCCGGTGGGCCGTGGCGTGCAGTCCGAAGTTTGGATACCGTGGACCGGGCAGCAGGCGGCTGGCCCTTTCAGCAACAGGGCCTAGAGGGAAGACGGCCCTTCGTGACAATCTGTGCAAGGATCTCCGTGCTCAAATTGTGGATGTGGGCAGCGGTCGCAGACGGTGGTTGCGTTTGAAGAAGGAGCGGTGGAGGAGCTTCAGCGTGTTCAAGTTCGTCCGGCTGGCGGGATCACAGCGCCTGAGCAGCCAGGTGGGTGTTTCTCTTCTGTCTCTTTTGCTAATACTTACATGGCGGGGGGTGCGTCGGGCAATAGGGATGTCGGCGGGTCGGCCGGGGTAAGTGGTAGTAGTTTCAGGGATCTAGTGGGTTGCTTGCGCGAGCTGGTAAATAAATTGTACGGGTCGCGGGCCCCGGGGGCGGCGGGAGTGGCTCCGGTCGCGGTTTGGGGGGGGGTGGCGGCGCCGGCGGTTATCGGACAGCCTCAAGACAGGGTGCCTGTAGGTAGTTCAGGGGGGGCTGTGGCGGTGCAAACGGAAGGGTCGCAAGAGGGTGACAGGGTGCGGTTGGATGATAGGGCAAGGGGGGAGGTTTATGTATGCTTTGAGGGCCCGTTGGGGGCGCATTTGAAACAGGAGGTGCCTCGAGCGTATATGGAAGGGTGAATATGTGGAGATTTTTTCTCTTCTTCCTTTGGCAAAATTTAATTTGGATAAAGGAAAAAGGGATGAGAGTAAGAAAGAGGAGGAGGAACGGCGGCGATATAGGCTCATTCCGCAAACGTTTGTGAATTGGTTGCAGGCTTTTGCGATATTGGCTAGCGTTGTGGGGGAGAAGGCTACGGAGCATTGTTCTGCTCTTTTTTGCTATATGGATGCCATCGGTGAGGCGCATCGGGTGTACGGCGGGGTGGCTTGGCTGCGGTATGATGAGCAATTCCGGCAGAGGAAGGCGGTGCGGCCCAGCATTAGATGGGATCAAAAAGACATTGCGTTTGTGGTTAAGGGTGACGGCTCCAGTTAAGACGGGACAATCCTTTCCAGGGAGCGGGGGGTCTGCAGGGCAGGTCGGTCAGTCCGGTCAAGGGGCTGGTTCTAAGCTCGGTTTTTGCTGGCAGTTCAACGACGGCCAATGTAAATTTGGGGCAACATGCAAGTTTAAACACGTGTGTTCCCATTGCAGCGGGTCGTCCCGTGGCGCGTCAAAATGTATGCGAAAAGGAAAAAAGGGAAGTGGAACAGGGGGTACAGCTGGTCAAGGGGGTGATGCCGGTGAAGTTGGAAAAGCTGGCCCCCTTTCTAAGTAGGTATCCGGATAGGGCTGGGGCGCAGTTGCTTGCAGACGGTTTTAGTGTGGGTTTTGTGATTCCTCCCCCTCCTTATGTTGTTCCGGTCACTCGTCGCAATCTTCGGTCTGCTTATCAACACTCTAGGGTGGTGTCGGATAAGCTGCGTAAAGAAGTGATTTTGGGCCGCATGGCGGGACCTTTTGTAGAACTCCCGGTACTGGATCTTGTTGTTTCCCCGTTGGGTGTGGTGGCTAAGCGTGAGCCGAACAAGTTTCGCTTAATACATCATCTTTCTTTTCCCCGGGGGGCTTCAGTGAACGATGGGATTGATCCGGAGTTGTGTTCAGATGTGTATGCGTCGTTTGATAAGGCGGTACTTTTGGTTCGGGAGGCGGGGGAAGGTGCCTTGTTAGCTAAAACAGACATTGAGGCAGCGTTTCGGCTATTGCCGGTTCATGCCAAGAGTCAAAGGTTGTTGGGCTGTTTTTGGGAAGGGGAATTTTTTGTGGATCGTTGTCTGCCTATGGGTTGCTCCCTATCTTGCGCCTATTTTGAGGCTTTCAGTTCGTTTTTAGAGTGGGTAGTTCGGGAAGTTGCAGGTGTACGATCTGTCATTCATTACCTGGATGATTTTCTGTGTGTTGGCCCGGGTGATTCTGGTGTGTGCGCTAATGTTTTGTATGCTTTGCAGGGCGTGATGCGAGAGTTTGGTGTCCCTTTGGCTCCGGAAAAAACAGAGGGGCCGGTCACGGTTATTCGTTTTTTGGGCATTGAAATTGACTTGGTGTTGATGGAATGTAGGCTCCCGGAGGACAAATTGACGGCTCTGCGGGCGGAGGTTCAGGCGTTGTCTCGGCTTAAGAAGGTTACGTTACGCAGTTTGCAGTCGGTTTTGGGGAAGTTAAATTTCGTGTGCCGGATATTGCCCATGGGCAGGGTTTTTAGTAGGCGTTTGGCGGCGGCAACTGCGGGGGTGGTGGCCCCACATCATTTTGTGAGGTTGAGCGGTGAACATCGGGCTTATTTGTTAGTATGGCATCGGTTTTTGGGGCAATACAACGGTCGGTCTCTTTGGATGGCTGGGGCTCTGGATTCCGTGGACTTGGATTTGTTTACGGACGCCGCGGGAGGGGGCGGCTTTGGGGCCTATTGTGGAGGACAGTGGTGTGCTAGGGGGTGGCCTGATAGCTGGGTGGAGCACGGTCTGACAAAAAGCTATTTCCCATCGTGGTCGCTGTGACCATTTGGGGGGATAGGCTCAGGGACAAGAACATCCGTTTCCACTGTGATAATATGGGGGTTGTTTTGGCTATCAATAATATCTCGGCGTCGTCTCCTCCGGTGGTTCAACTGTTGCAGCATTTTGTGTTCGTTTGTTTATCATTGAATGCTTGGGTGGTGGCGGTGCATGTGCCGGGGGTGGACAATTGTGTTGCTGATGCCCTTTCTCGCTCGCAGTGGGATCGTTTTCGCCAGCTGGCGCCGGCAGCAGATCGGATCGGCAAGGTGTGCCCGGATCATCTGTGGGATTTGGTCTCTCTGCAGCCGAAACATTGATTGAGCGATCTTTGACGAGTTCTACGTGGGCAGCATATCGGGCTGGCTGGGCTCAATGGGAGCGTTGGTTGGGGGCACTAGGTGACGTCCGGTCTGACTGGGACAGATTGGTGGCTTTGTTGTATTGGCTGGGGGACGCGTATGACTCAGGTGTGTCAGTGGCTAAAGTGAACAAGTTTGTGTCTGCAGTGGCGTTCGGTCTGAAGTTGAATGGGTTCTCGGATGTGACAAAAGAATTTCTAGCGGTGCAAGCGTTAAAAGGGTTGCGAAGGGGGAGAGCGTCGGTTGACAGGCGGCGGCCAGTTTCGTTCCGGATTCTTTGTTTGTTGGGTACGGCGGTGGAGGGGGTGTGTACTTCGGGTTTCGAGGCTCGATTGTTTCGCTTAGCTTTTTCGTTAGCTTTTTTTGGGGCTTTCAGAGTGGGTGAATTTGTGTCGCCGAGCGTGTCGCGTGCGGGAGGCATTTGTCAGGATGATGTGGAGCTTTTTGCGGAGATCGTGCTGCGCAGGTCTAAAACTGACCAGACAGGCAGGGGAAGGCGGGTGGTCTTGTTTGCAACTGAGGGTTCGGTGATGTGTCCGGTACTTTGCATTTCTGCCTTGGGGATACGGGTGGGGGTACCGGGGGTTCCCTTATTGAGACATGAGGATGGGTCTTTTTTATCTAGGTTTCAGTTTGGGGCGGTGTTCAAGCGCTGTCTACTGGCAAGTGGGATACGGGCGACGGATTACTCTTCCCATTCTTTTCGCATTGGCGCAGCGACTGAAGCGGTGAGATGGGAGTTGGATGAGGCGGGGGTTAGGCGCATTGGGAGATGGGAGTCTAACCGTTTCCGCTCTTACGTTCGGCCTCAATTGCTGTAAGTCTGTTAGAAGATGGCTTGGGTATGTTCTGCCTGGGTTGATGAAGTGTGATAGGTGGTGGTAAGTGGTATGTGTTTTCTTTTACAGGTTCACGCCCGTGTCTGGTTTGGATCTTGGGGCATTCCTTTGTTTATTGGGGCGCACTGAGGGCGGACGTTCGCCCGGATGGACGCCAACTGAGGATTCCGCGGGATGATGCTGTGCTGCATTGGTTAGGTTTTCGAGGGATGGTTTGGTCTAGGGTGTTGCAGGAATTTCAGGTGTACACACAGCTAGATAGGGTTCCTGA
Source organism: Rhinoderma darwinii (assembly GCF_050947455.1). Classification (NCBI taxonomy): domain Eukaryota; kingdom Metazoa; phylum Chordata; class Amphibia; order Anura; family Rhinodermatidae; genus Rhinoderma; species Rhinoderma darwinii. Next base: position 61,782 of record NW_027461706.1, read on the forward strand.
GATATTAGTGTTGCATGTTGGGGGGAACGATTTAGGTGTTCGCCCTTTTCGGGATTTAGTTAGGGACATTAAGCACGATTTGTTGTGCTTATGGGCATTACACCCGAGGATTCTTATAGTTTGGTCGGATATTGTGCCCAGAAGGACCTGGCGTTTGGCCCGATCCGTGGAGAGGCTGAATAAAGCCAGGATAAAGGTCAATAGGGCGGTGTCGGCATTTGTGGCAAAAAATGGAGGTGTGGTGGTCAGGCACAGGGACCTGGAATCGGGTGTGGGGTGTTACTGGAGGCAGGATGGGGTGCATTTGAATGAGGTGGGGATGGATTTGTGGAGTTTGGCCCTGGCAGACGGGATTGAAAGAGATGTGTTGGTGTGGAGGAGCTCATGGGCTTGAGGTGGTCAAGGCACATGTCGCAGTGGCGGGGGGGAGTCCTTGAGGTTGGTCAGTAAAACTGGTGGGGGGGTCGCATCAGGGGTATGCGTCCCCCAAAATATGTGGAAGGCTTCTTAGGGTGTTACCCCTTTGAAGCGCTTTATGGGCAAAGCCATCTGCAGGAGAGAGCGGTGCCTTCGAGCCGAGTTACGGCTGGAGGTAAAAGCAAGTGGTGGTGGCAGATGGCTATTTTTCTAAGTGGCGGTAACCTCAAGGGCTTCCCCTCGTCATGTTATTGATGTTATTTATATTGACCCTGTTAAGGGTCTGTTATGTGTATTTCGGAAGAATTCCAATTTTGGGGAATTCTGGGTTATTTAATGTTTGGTTATAAAAATTTTATTTTCATAAAATTTGTATTAATAAACAGCTGCTGTGGCCATTAAAATCCAATCTGGTGTGGTGTGTTTATCCCTAAAAGAGTAAGGAAGTTTTATGGAGCACTCGACTCTACTTATCCAAGTCATGTTCGCTTAGGGGTGACGAAGCCCCCTGCCGCGCTGAATACCCTCTCTGACGCTACACTGGAGTGTGGACAAGACAGTACACCCATGGCAAACTGGGCCAGTTCTTGCCAATGATCCAATCTGCTGACCCAGAAGTCCATGGGGTCTGGGATCAGCATTTCTGACGGAGAAAGGGCACAGTCCAGGTACAAGTGAACCTGGTTGTTTAGGTGCTGCACCTGGTGATGGTGAACATCCCTTTGGTGACTACGATGTGTGTCAGGTCGGGGTATTGGATGTAAAAATGTTGTCATCATATTTTCCAAACTGAATTGGCTGCTACTGCTGCTGCTGCTGCCGCTGCTGCCGCGGCTGCCGCCTATTGCAGAGGTAGCTCTGCCAGAGGCGGTGGAACGATGAGACAGTGGGGAGCGGAGAGTGGCCCCCCGGTCAGACATGCTTGCAGCAGGTGTTTGCCGTTTGAAAGCCGTGACAAGCTGGCTGCATAGCTTCTCTCGATAATAAGCCAATTTTGCCTCCCTCTCGGAAGGCGCAAAAAACTCCCCCATTCTGGATTATAACAAGGGTCTAAAAGTGTGCCTATCCAGTACTCATCTCTTTGCTTCATGCTAACAATACGACAGTCAGCGCACAAGTAACGAAGCATACAGCTCGCCATCCTGGCCAGCGTTTCAGAGGGCCCGGTTGGTTCCATCTCCGCCCCATACTGCCATGGTTGTCCATCATCAAGGTCGTCGTCAGACTCGTCATCACCACCATCACTGTCATGTTGTGCGGCTGCCTCGTCCCCTATCCCTTCCTGTGATTCCATCTCCAAATCCAGCTCCTCTTCAGGTCCTGTTTCCTCATCCTCATCCTCCTCCTCCTCCTCCTCAACATCCATAGCCAGATGTGATCCTTCCTCCATCCTTTGCTGAATCATCGCTGTGAGCGTTTGCTCCATAATGAATATCAGCGGCATAACATCGTTCATTCCGCTAGCGTCGCGGCTCACAAATCGTGTGGCCTCTTCAAAGGGCCTCAAAACGCGACATGCGTCTCTAACCAGCTGCCAGTGCCTGAGCTCGAAATTACACTGGCTCCAAACGCTGCCCGTCTGCTGCATCAGGAAATCATTCACGGCTTTCCGCTGTTCGTACAGACGGTCCAACATGTGCAGGGTGGAATTCCAGCGTGTTGGAACGTCGCAAATCAGGCTGTGTTCTGGGAGATTGTTTTGACGCTGCAAGTCCAGGAGGGCGTGCTTAAATGCATACGAACATCTAAAGCGAACGCAAACCCTCCTGGACATGGCCAGCACACCCTTCAAACCAACATATGACTTTAAGAAGCGTGTTATGACCAGATTGATCACATGTGCCATGCAAGGAGCGTGTGTCAGGTGACCTAGACGCAGTGCAGCCACAACGTTCTTGCCGTTATCAGAGACAACATTGCCCATTGTGAGTTTCAGAGGAGACAGCCAGCGTGCGATTTCCTCCTTGATGCACAGCAGCAGCTCCTGCCCTGTGTGGCTTTTCTCGCCCAGGCTCAGCAGGTGTAAGACAGCGTTGTGGCGCTTCACCTTGCACCTATGAAAAGAGGAGGGAGGAGGAGTGGAAGATACGCTGTGTCCTGTCGGGGACGGGAAGACCTCCAAGGAGGAAGGCAAGGAGGAGGAGTAGGAGGAGGAGGATGGTAGGCGCCTGGTGTCCGGAGTTGAACCAGAAAGATACAAGCGTGGAGGTGGTAATGCCTGGCATTGCTGCGGTGGTGCATCGGACTGCAAAATATTGACCCAGTGGGCCGTGAAAGACATGTACTGTCCCTGTGCATAGTTGCTGCTCCACGTGTCGACGGTGGCATGTACCCTGCTGCACACAGATAATTGGAAGGACTGGCACACCTTTTCCTCCACATGCTTGTGCAAGGCAGGGACAGCTGTTTTGGAGAAGTAATGTCGGCTAGGTATTCGCCACCTAGGCTGAGCGCACGCCATCAATTGCTTGAAGCCGGTGGAGTTGACCAGGTGGTATGGCAGCGACTGCACCACCAACAACTTAGCCAGGTGTGAATTAAGCCACACGACAAGTGGATGACTGGGTATATATTGTTGCTTATTGGACAACGATTCCGTAATGGATAACTGACGGGACGTAGGAGGAGCACTAGATGACAGTGATGATGATGATGACAACGACATGGTGGATAAGGCCTGGCTGCTACTTAGATGACAGGGACTCGGAGCAGCAGCGGCAGAGGGGTCTTCATTAGATGTACATGATAATGGTGGGGCATGTCGATTGTCCCACATGGCCTTGTGATGCCGCTCCATGTGTTTACGTAGAGCGGTAGTTCCTACATTGCTGCCCTGCCCACGCCTTACTTTCTGCTTGCAGATACGGCACTGTGCCATGTTTTCGTCCTCCGGGAAGGTACAGAAAAATTGCCACAATGCAGAGTACCGTAAAGAGGTAGTACCATGTCCACCACCACCACCACAACCACCACCACCACCCGAGCTTGCCCCTTGTCTGGCAGGCTTTTTTCGGGAGCCTACACCAGCATCAGTGTCGCCGTCACCGGCTCCTGAGCTGACCCTACCGCTGCAACGTTTTGCAGATTGACTTCTGCCCTTACCTCGGCTTGGCTGTTTATCATGGCCAGTGTCGCCGCTACTACCCTCCTCCTCTGACGCCGTCATCACCTCGTCACCTGGTTCCCACGTCCTGTCTAAAACAACATCATCATCATAGCCTTCCTCATCATCCCCGCCACTTCTGTCACTGTGTTGTGAATGTGATGTGACATCATGGCGGGCTCCATGCCCCCCCTCATTACTGCGTCTGCCACCACGGCTACCACCACCAACACCCCCACTACCGCAGCTATGCGTCTCGGACACCGCTTCCACCTCCACCACCGCCGCAACACACTCCGTTGGCTGACTCGTGGAAAACAAATCATCATCATCACTATGTTGTTCAGTATCTTCCTTCGCACCCGAGGAGATGTCTCTTAGGACTCTCAGGAAAGATGGCTTCCCGCTAGGAAGGGGGAGCGAAGACATAGATGATGGAATGGAAACACTAGAAATACCTATATTACTACTGTCACTGTGCCAAGGAACTGTAGAGGATCTGGAATCCAACGAAACCTGGCTTGAAGCCAGATCGTCAGAGTCTGCCTGCTGAGATGACCGCGAGCCAGCCAACCAGTCCACAATGGCCGTATTGTCTAAAGAAACCCGCCCACCGGAGGAGATGGACAAGTCTGACTTGGTGCTACTACTACCAGCAGGCACATGGCAGCTGCTACTAGTGGAACTGGGCACATGTATTGTGCCACAAATGCTGGTACTGGGTCTGGCACCAACAGATCCAACAACTGGAAGAGGAGACGGCATGGGTGTTTTCCTCTACCCCGTCCTTTCACAACCTTTTTTTTCCCAGACATATCAGAGCCCCTTCTAAAAGCGTATTCACACACTGACACTGGCTTGGCAAATGGCAATGAATGAGAATTTCTATCAGCCTCGCTGCAGTGCACTCAGGGAATGCTGGGCCTTGTAGTACTACTAGGCTGCCTGTATTGCAAGTTGGATTGTTTGTTATGTTAACGGCCGGGGATGAGCCCCTTCTAAAAGCGTATTCACACACTGACACTGGCTTGGCAAATGGCAATGAATGAGAATTTCTATCAGCCTCGCTGCAGTGCACTCAGGAAATGCTGGGCCTTGTAGTACTACTAGGCTGCCTGTATTGCAAGTTGGATTGTTTGTTATGTTAACGCCCGGGGATGAGCCCCTTCTAAAAGCGTATTCACACACTTACACTGGCTTGGCAAATGGCAATGAATGAGAATTTCTATCAGCCTCGCTGCAGTGCACTCAGGGAATGCTGGGCGTTGTAGTACTACTAGGCTGCCTGTATTGCAAGTTGGATTGTTTGTTATGTTAAGGGCCGGGGATGAGCCCCTTCTAAAAGCGTATTCACACACTGACACTGGCTTGGCAAATGGCAATGAATGAGAATTTCTATTAGCCACTGTGCACTGACTCAGGGAATGCTGGGTGTTGTAGTACTACAAAGCCTGCCTGTATTGCAAGTTGGATGCAATGGGGATGAGCCCCTTATAAAAGCGTATTCACACACTGGCTGAGTAGTGAGTAGTGGATGAGCCCCTTAGATTTCTGGATTCCTGCCTTTTAGATTCCTAAAGCTTTCCCTTACTGCACAGAGATGCTATCCCTACAGCTCCTGTCTGTAAAATGGCCGCTGAGCTCCGTGCATAGACTTTTATTGCAGGCTTGAGCCCGCCCCTATGCTGCCTCCCGATTTGCTGGGAGAGCCGTTTGCAAGGCATTATGGGGTAGCCTGATGTCAGGTGATCTTGTGAAATCCTCCATTTTAGATGTAACATGTGGCAGGCGCCAAAACGTAGCCGGGTTCGGTCAAAACGGGTTCGGCCGAACCCGGTGAAGTTCGGATTCGCTGCGAACCGAACTTTTCGGGAAGTTCGGACGGAAACCGGGTTCGGTTGTCCCGGTTCGCTCATCTCTAGTCACAATCAGTTAAAGTTAAAGCTTTATAGTTGGGGACGTTAAGGAAGCGGCGATACCAAATACGTGTACTTTTTTAATGTAATAAATTTTTTCCTATAATAAAACTTTTATTATGGGAAAAAAGGCTTTTTTTTGTTTATGTAACGTGAAACTATTTTTTTTTTTATTCAACATTTTTAATAACTTTTTCAAATATTTCTTTCTACTAGGGGACTTGAAAGCCTGAAGACCTGATCGCTATTCTAATACACTGCACTACATACATAGTGCAGTGTATTAGACCTGTCCGTCATAAACTGACAGCAAGCTTATTAGGTCCCGCATCTAAGCTGGTCCTAATAGGCTTCTGTACTTGGCAAGCAGTAGGCTATTGTTAGGCCTACAGTTGCCATAGCAAACATCGCCACCCCCGCAATTGCGTCACAGGGATCCAGATAGCGTACAAACCAACCAAATGCTGCGGTTGCAATTGACCGCACCATTTAGGGAGTTAATCGGCGGAGATCAGACCTCAGTCTGGTCCCTGCCGCTACAGGAGAGTTTCAGCCCATTGGTTATGGTGCAGGCTCAGCTCCATGTGTGCTGTACGTAGAATTTATGGTCCAAATCCTTCATCTGCCACGATGAGAAATGGGGCAGGAGGTCCAGTAGATCCAGGCAGTTGTCTCGGTTCTGGAACGGAGAGCTGTTTGGACTGAAGCCGTTCACCCATTCTGGAAGCCCTGAAGATGCCAGCATCTGTAGAGCTCCCATAGGCCCCTATATCTACAATTACAAACTGGTAGTTGCTGTCAGCCAAGGCGAACAGCATCACCAATAAATACTGCTTGTAATTGAAATCTAGGTACCATGAGTGAGGTGGCTTCTTCACACTAATGTGTTTACCATCCAGTGCGCCAACACAGTTGGCAAACTGTGATTGTTGGTAAAAGCCCACGGCAATCCGAAACCAGTCTTGTGCCTTGGGCTGTGGCATCATCGTCGCTCTCAGTCGCTGCCAGATGACTTCGCAGGGTCAGACAGATGATCTGTGAAATGGTGGAACACCCCAGTAGAAATTCAAAATGCAGTGATGCAAATGAGTTCCCTGTTGCCAGGAATCTGTGAAAAAAATATTTCGAATAATTAGTGCTAGCAGTACCAGGGTGACATGGTGGCAATGGGCAAAGGCTACAACCAGGGTTATATAGTACTTGTAGCAGAGTGACATGGCGGCAATGGGCACAGGGGCAACTACGGTTATATACTACTTGTAGCATTATGACATGGCGGCAATGTGCACAGGGGACAACTACAATTATATACATACTACTTGTAGCAGGGAGACATGGCGGCAATGGGCACAGGGGACAACTACGGTTATACTACCTGTAGCAAGGTGACATGGCAGCAATGGACAAAAGGGACATTTGGTGTTCTTACCTGAGAGAAACGATGAGCCGTTCCTCCGAGATGCACCGTCGGTCAAAGCTGGAAATCGACATGTAGCAGAAGTTGTGAAACTTGTCCGGGTGCTGCCGCAGGTCTGCATACAGGGTATGGAAATGCACCTTTCTGGGCTGTTGGGAGACAATGGGGTGAACCCAGTACCTCCTCCTCCTCTTCGGTTCTTCTTCCAGCATAGCTTACTGTCCGAATCGCCGAGAGACGAGCCAGTCCAGAAGAGCATGAGAGCATGAACCACACGTGGGTAGTGCATCCTTGCAACGAAAGAAATGCCAGAAACCAAAGTTATATCAGCCGAGGATTCCAACAGAGCTCTCACAAAGCACAAATGCCAGAGAAAATGGTGCCAGAGCGATCATGTGACCTTTTCAAGGGGTTGCGACATAGTGGTGACATCATTTGTAGACTCCCATTTCTTTTTTTTGCGGATCCGTAAATGCGGATGAACTAAGGATGCATGACGGTACGTATTTGCGGACAGCGTGCCTATATGCGAATGAGTCGCAGATGACTTTGGATGACTAGGGATCCGTATTTGAGTAGAATAAAAGCCATTACAGTCGTGTGCATGAGGCCTTAGAGTTCATGCTGTTTAGTTTACAGACAATTGCTTAGGCTGGATACAATTACTATCCATGAGAAGTATTTGGCTTCTTTGGGTTTTCACTCCGTGTTTTCATCCCATTACAGCAAAAGTTAAAACAGAATTTTTAGCACAAAGGATATTATAAAGTTGTATAACATTTTTTATTTTACAGTGATCAAGGTTTATTTGCAGAGAACCCCTTTAATACTTACACCCATATTGTCCAAGATTCATATCCCTACATCAAGAGAATTAGAAATTCTACAAGTTTCAGTGTACCAACTATTCCTGTCCAATAGTGGAATGAGATGAACTGGACTTTACTAAATATATCACGCCATGAATTATTACTTATGTTACCTATAACCTCATATTTAACCCCTGACTTTTACAGTTATTTTTGGTTTTTCATTTTCGCTCTTTCCTCCCCAACTTCCAGAAGCCATAAGTTTTTATTTTTTGGTCCAAAAAAAACGTATGAGGGATTGTTTTTTGAAGGACAAGTTGTACTTTTTCACGGCACCATTTATTGTACCATATTATATACTGGGAAACGTAAAGAAAATATTTGCTTAATCGTATTGTCTCCGCTTGTAAAGGGAGTCTAATATTACATTTTAGGAAACTGATGCTTAACCCCTTCACGCTCAGCGACGTACTATTCCTTCGTGCTAAGTGCATCGTTCGCGCTCAGTGCTGGAATAGTATGTCACGGGAGGAACGGCCATTTCGGCCGTCTTCCCGACACATACAGGAGCTGTAACAGCTGCTTTCTCGTACAGCAGTCGCCGCAGCTCCTTCTGCGGAGACTGATCGCTGTGTCCCCGCTGATTAACCCCTTGAAAGCCGCTTTCAATAGCGATAGCGGCTTCTTAGGGGTTAAGCTGCTACATCGGCCCGCTACACGATAGCGGCCGGCGATGGTGGCTATAGCAACCGGACGCCTAACAATGGCATCCAGCTATGCCATTTATGGAAGCCTTGCTGTCAGTGAGTAGCTGACAGCTGTAATACACTGAACTCCGCATATAGTGCAGTGTATTAGAATAGGGATCAGGGCCTCCTGCCCTCAAGTACACTAGTGGGACAAAGTAATAAAGTTAAAAAAAGTTAAAAAAAGGTTTTGTAAAAATAAGAAAATAAACGTTTTAAAAGTAACAAAAGTAAAAATCCCCCTTTTTCCCTTATCAGTCTTTTATTATTAATAAAAATAAATAAATAAACAAATAAACTATACATAATTGATATCGCCGCATCCGTAACGGCCTGAACTACAAAAGTATATAGTTATTTATCCCGCGCGGTGAACGCCGTAAAAGAAAATAATAATAAACCATACCAGAATCACAGTTTTTTGGTCACTTCACTTCTCAAAAAATGGAATAAAAAGAGATCAAAAAGTCGCATGTACCTAAAAATGGTACTGATCGAAACTACCATTCGTTACGCAAAAACAAGTCCTCACACGGCTTTCCTGATGGAAAAAAAGGCAAAAACTGTATGGCTCCTAGAATAAGGCAACACAAAAAGTAAATGATTGTTAATAAAAATTATTTTATTGTGCAAACACCATAAGGCATAAAAAAAACCTATAAACATTTGGTATCGCCGTAATCGTATCGCCATGCTGAATAAAGTGAATATGTCGTTTATAGCGCACGGTGAACGCTGTAAAAAAAATAGAATAAAAAACAATAGAAGAATTGCTGTTTTTTAGTCACCACGCCTCTTAAAAGTAGAACAAAAACTGATCAAAAAGTCACATGCACCCCATGAAAACTACAATGAATTCCTCAAGGGGTCTAGTTTCCAAAATAGTGTCACTTTTGGGGGCTTTCCACTGTTTTGGCACCACAAGACCTCTTCAAACTGGACATGGTGCCTAATAAAAAGGAGGCCTCATAATCCTCTAGGTGCTCCTTTGCTTCGGAGGCCGGTGCTTCAGTCCATTACCACACTAGGACCACATCTGGGATATTTCTCAAAACTGGAGAATCTGGGCAATAAGTATTGAGTAGTGTTTCTCGGGGTAAAACCTTCTGTTTTACAGAAAAAAAAAAGGAATAAAAACAATTTTCTTACAAAAAAACTGAAATATGTAAATTGCACCTCTACTTTGCTTTAAATTCCTGTGAAACACCTAAAAGGTTAATAAACTTTCTGAATGCTGTTTTGAATATTTTGAGGGGCCTAGTTTCTAAAATGGGGTGTTTTATAGGGGTTTCTAATATATAGGCCCCCCCAAAGCCACTTCAGAACTAAACTGGTAACTAAAAAAAAAAGAGGCTTTTTCTTATACCACACCCCAATGTACCGTATGGCCGTGTCCAGGATGCGTTATGAGGCAATACTTCGCTTCTTACATTATACTGATAATGAGCAGCGCCCACCCTGAGATGACCCCAGTTTTGACCGTTTGTATAAACGGAGACCCCTATTAGACCATTTTAGTGCCCGGTTTTCCAAAGCATACACCCCCGAGAATTGTATTTCTATTGATGAGTCCCTGGTCCATTTTAAAGGGAGGCTTCAATTCCACCAGTACCTGCCGTGTAAGAGGGCAAGGTATGGCGTGAAGATGTATAAGTTGTGCGAGAGTGCATCAGGGTATACTTACAAGGACAGCAGTATTCAGCCCTTAGAATGCCCCCCCCTTACTGGGAGTTAACGCAAAAATTGGGTGGGATTTGGTGCACCCACTGCTGGACCAGGTTTACCACCTCTAACTGGATAATTTTTATACCAGCATCCTACTCTTCAAGTGCCTCGCTTCCAGAAGTACTGTGGCATGCGGCACTGCTAGAAGAAATCGCAGAGGCCTCCTGTGAAGGATTTGCCTGACACAGCTTCTGTGTCGACGCCCGTGGTTAATAAGCCTGCATCTGTGTCTAGGTCTGCTAGAGTGACTCGATCTGCTACAACTCTGGCTGGTAGGCTGAGGAGTGGGAGAGCCTATCGCAGCCTGGCCAGACGGTTCTAGCTCCCGCCCTTGGTCTACTTATAACTTCATTTGATGCTTGTCCTTTGCCTGTGATTCTCTTGTTTCCTGGCTCTGCTGTTCCTGCTGTTACCATTGACCTCTGCTTCATATTGACCCTGGCTTGACTGACTATTCTCCTGCTCTGCAATTGTTACCACGTACCCTCCTGGTTTGACTCGGCTCATCCACTACTCTGTTGCTCACGGTTTTGCCGTGGGCAACTGCCCCACTTCCCTTTGCTTTTGTGTACCCTTGTCTTGTTTGTCTGTCGTGCATATATTGAGCGTATGGACCGTCGCCCATTTGTACGCCGTCGCCTAGGACGGGCTGTGAAAGTAGGCAGGGTCTGAGTGGCGGGTAGATTAGGGCTCACCTGTCTGTCTCCCTATCCTGACATTACAACTCCCTAAGACACTGCTTGGGCAAACAAGAAGGGGTGGAAGCAGGGCACATTCTAGCAGCAACATATTGTGTGTTAAGTACAAGGACAAGAGAGATGTCGTTGTATTGACAACAATACATGGCCACACCAGTGCCCATGTACCTGTACGAGGTACCAGTACAGAGAACCCCAAACCAGACTGCATCCTGGACTACAATAGGTACATAGGAGGGGTGGATTTGTCAGATCAAGTCCTGAAGCCCTACAGTGCCATGCGGTGTGGTATAAGAAGCTGGCCGCGCACATCATTCAGATTGCATTGTACAATGCGTACGTATTACATCGATGTAAAGGCCAGACGGGAACTTTCCTGGAATTTCAAGAGGTGGTTATCAAGAACCTAATCTTTAGGGACCATGAAGGGGGGGCACCAAGTACTTCTGGAAGCGAGCCCACACGCATCGTACCAGGGCAACACTTTCCAGGAGAAGTTCCCCAAACTGGCAAGAAGGGAAAAAGTCAAAAGAAGTGCAAAGTCTGCTATAAGAGGGGGATAAGGTAAGACACAATATATCAATATGACACGTGTCCCGAAAAACCAGGGCTCTGTATGAAAGTGTTTTAAAATTTATCATACATCCCTTGATTTTCAATCTACCCCAGTTTTACTTACCATGATGCACGCCGCACAGCTTATCCCCCTCATCTTTACACTCTGGGCCCTGCTGTGTGCCCAGGCAGCTGTTAACATCCACATGTAGGGTATTGCCGTACCCGTGAGAACCCACATTACAGTTTATGGGATGTATGTCTCCGGTGGCGCATGCTGGGCACAATATATCGGACACTGAAATGGCATATATGTATAGAAAATTGCAAATCTCACTCTGCTGCGCATTATCTTTTACACAATACCTGTGGGGTCAAAATGCTCACTACACCTCTAGATGAATGCCTTAAGGGGTGTAGTTTTTAAAACGGGGTCACTTCTCGGGGGTTTCAACTGTACTGGTACCTCAGGGGCTTCTGCATACATGACTTAGTACCAGAGAATCCCCAGTAGGCCAAATGGTAGTCCTTTCCTTCTTAGCCCTCCCATGGGCCCAGTTTATCACACATTTTTTTTAATTCACAGCCCATTTCAAATAAATTCAGAGAATAAACTGTGGGGTCTAAATGGTCACAAAACCCATAAATGAATTCCTTGAGGGGTTTAGTTTCCAAAATGGGGTCACCTCTGGTGGGTTTCCATTGCTTTGATACCTCTGGGGCCAGGGGCGTAGCTAAAGGCTCATGGGCCCGGGTGCAAGAATTCAGCTTGGGCCCCCCTACTCCTCCCCAGCACCACCATCATCATCAGACCCCTGCGCGCTCCTATGCCCAGATGCCTTGCCCAACAGCCCCCATAGTATAATGCCCCCACACAGTTAATGCTCCCATAGCTGCCCCCACACAGTATAATGCCCCATAACGTATACTGCCCCCCCATAATAGCCCCATACCGTATAATGCTCCCCATATCAGCCCCCCATACAGTATAATGCCCCCCCACAATATCAGCCCCCCCATACAGTATAATGCCCCCATATGTGCATAATTACTTACCTATCCCCATTCCCACGTTGAGTGGAGGATCCTTCGCCTCCTCCGGTGTGTACTATGAGTGACTCAGCGCAGGCAGGCGCGATGATGTCGCTACATCCCGCCTGCCTGTGTCGAGCCACTCACGGCACAGGGAATGCTGGATCAAGGAGATGTCAGCTCCTTGCTCCAGCATTGATTGGAACCGGGACCTCGGTGAGTGACTCACGAACCCCCAGGGGGACACGACCCACAGTGTAGGGATGTCACGATACCAAAATTTGAACTTCGATACCGATATTTCGTTTACTTTGCCAACAGTAATAAAAATAAAAAAAAGTTCTTCCATTTTCTGATGTGAGGCAGGAGGTGTGATTATGAATTTTGAATGTGCCTCACATTAATAGTAATTAACCCCATTATGTTTCTCAGTCATAATGGGTTAATATGTAAGGTACATGATGGAGTTAATTACTATTAATGTGAGGCACATGGAGGTTAAATTCATCATCGCACCTTGTGCCTCATAATTAGGCCCCATGCACACGACCGTAAATAACCTCCGTTCACTTTCATTGAGCGCGGACACATTTCCGTAGCGCTACGGATGGTTGTCCGTGCCGTAGAAATGTTCCGAAAATTATGGAAGATGTCCGTCCTTTTGCATTTTGCGGGCCGTTCTCACATACTTTGTATGGGAGCACGGCCCGAAAATGCGGGTGGCAGTGGGCGGCCGGCCGTGCCCGCAATCGCGGGCCGTGATTGCGGGCACGGTCGTGTGAATGGGGCCTAAGTGATAGAAAGCAATTTTTATTTTATTTTTTTACAGAGTACACATCATAAATGATGCAAAAAAATTGTTGTGCAGGTTATTACGGCTGCGCCAATACCGATTATGTGTATGTTTTATGTATTGAGACTTATTTTAATGTTTATTATAAAAAAGGTGTATGTGTATTTTTTTTATTTAACATTACTTTGTTTTTACTTTATTTTAAAACTTCAATGTACTGGCATATAGCTATATGCTAGTACATTAGCCTGTGTACTGATAGTACACAGGCAGTTGTTAGGACATACCTCAGTATGCCCTAACAACAGGAAATATGGTAGGACAGCCCTGGGGTCCTTCAATTAACCCTGGGCTGTCTGCCCATATATGGGATGTCCCTTAATCGCGTCACAGGAATTCCCTGTGACGCGATCCAGGGGCATCCCCCCTTCTCATTTTCCCCTGAATGCTGCTGTCAGCTTTGATCGCAGCATTCAGGAGAATAGCGGCGGAGATGAGCGGTTTCTCTGATCTCCGCCGTTATAGAGCAGGGCTGCGGCTGTGTAATACAGCCATTGCCCCTGCTCCTACTAATGAGCGGCGGTTCAGGCATTGAGGACAGAACATGGGGGTGTTTTGTAGCGCGCCCACCATGTTCTGTCTTCAGTGCCGACGCTCATTAGTGCAGCGCCGGCCGCATCACATCATCTTGACGGCGCGCAGATGTCAGGACTCAGGAGCGGGGCAGTGACTGTATTACACAGCCGCAGCCCCGCTCTCATACACTCGTACTATACTGTATTGTGTTGTATTGTGCAGTTTGCGGTGGAGGAGGGGGGGGGCTGTGATTTAACGCCCCCCCCTCTCCACTGCAAACAACACAATACATTACAAGGCATCACAACACATTACATTACAATACATAACGTTACAACACAATACATTACATTACAATATACATTACATTACACTGCAGCTTACCTGGAGTCCTCCGCACCGCCTCTTCTGCTCTGTCTGGAAGCCGTGTCACGTGACAACACGGTCACATGGTACACTAAGTGTACCATGTGACCGTAACCAGGAAGTGCCAGCTTCACGGACAGAAGATTCAGTTAGAAAACATGCTGTATGGCAACGGGGGCCCGTGGGCCCCCCAGGCTTAGGGGCCCGGTCGCAATTGCGACCGCTGCAAACCCTATAGCTACGCCACTGTCTGGGGCTCTGCAAATTTGACATGGCACCCGAAAACCAATCCAGCAAAATCTAGACTCCAAAGAACACATAGCGCTTCTTTCCTTCTGAGACCTCCCATGGGCCCAAACGGCATTTTATCACCACAAATGGGATATTACCGCACTCAGGACAAATTGGGCAACAAAATGGGGCATTTTGTTCCATGCGAAAATAAGAAATTTTGATCAAAATGACATCTTATTGGAAAAATGTCATCTTTTTAATTTCACAGCCCAATTCAAAGACGCTCTGTGAAGAAACTGTGGGGTGAAAATGGTAACAACAACCATTAGTGAATTCCTTGAGGGGTGCAGTTTCCAAAATGGGGTCACTTTTAAGGGATTCCTACTTTTTTGCCACCTCAACACCTCTTCAAACCTGGCATGCTGCCTAAAATATATTCTAATAAAAATGAGGCCCCAAAATGCACTAGGTGCTTCTTTGCTTCTGGGGCTTGAGTTTTAGTCCAAGAGCACACTAGAGCCACATGTGGGACATTTCGAAAAACGGCAGAATCTGTAAAATACATATTTAGTAGTGTTTCTCTGGTAAAACCTTCTGTGTTACAGAAAAAAATAGAATAAAGTTAAATTCAGCAAGAAAAATGAAATTTGCAAATTTCACCTCCACTTTGCTTTAATTCCTGTGAAATGCCTAAAGGGTTAAAAAAAACTTTCTAAATGCTGTTTTGAATACTTTGAGGGGTCTAGTTTTTAAAATGGGGAGTTTTGTGGGTGTTTCTAATACATAGGTGCCTCAAAGCCACTTCAGAACTGAACAGGTACCTTAAAAAAAAGGCTTTTGAAATTTTCTTAAAAATATGAGAAATTGCTGTTTATGTTCTAAGCCTTGTAACGTCCAAGAAAAATCAAAGAATGTTCAAAAAATGATGCCAATCTAAAGTAGAATTATGGGAAATGTGAACTAGTAACTATTTTGGGTGGTATAATCATCTGTTTTACAAGCAGATGCATTTTTTACTTTAGAAAAATTCTATCTTTTCTAAATTTTCTCTAAATTTTGCAATTTTTCACTAATAAACATTGAACATATCAACAAAATTCTACAGCTAATATAAAGCCCAATGTCTCACGAGAAAACAGTCTCAGAATCGCTTGGATAGGTTTAAGCATTCCGACGTTGAAAAATGTCAAAAGAAATAGCGCAGACCCTAGTAGCTGGCAGGAATGGATTATATACAAAAGCAAATTGGTGTGCAAGAGCAGTAATGATCCCAATTTCCCAGCTGCTATTAAGTTGTTGAACTTATTAAAATGTAACTTTTAGGGTATGTGCACACACACTAATTACGTCCGTAATTGACGGACGTATTTCGGCCGCAAGTACCGGACCGAACGCAGTGCAGGGAGCCGGGCTCCTAGCATCATACTTATGTACGATGCTAGGAGTCCCTGCCTCGCTGCAGGACAACTGTCCCATACTGAAAACATGATTACAGTACGGGACAGTTGTCCTGCAGCGAGGCAGGGACTCCTAGCATCGTACATAAGTATGATGCTAGGAGCCCGGCTCCCTGCACTGTGTTCGGTCCTGTACTTGCGGCCGAAATACGTCCGTCAATTACGGACGTAATCAGTGTGTGTGCACATACCCTTATTATTTGAATTTAGAAATGAAGCGCAGCAGAGAGAAGAAAGACGTACAACATTGAGGTGAGTTAAAAGGATTATTAAAAGAGCGCTACCCCCCCCCCCCCGACATGTTTCGCTGCTTCAGACCATTAGCCCCGAATTTATCCCCTGAGGATGCTGCTGAAGCAGCGAAACATGTCGGGGGGGCTAGCGCTCTTTTAATAATCCTAGTCGGCACAAGCTACTGCATCTTACCCTGTGTGACAAAGACGGGACCCCATACGGCGCTGCTACTCAGGAAGGATACAGTGGTAGTTATAAATGATACTTTATTGTAGGCTACGCGTTTCAATGCCGCACCGGCATCTTCCTCAGGCCACACACATTGCAGTCTGAACAACAGCCCTTTAAATACACCACGCGGGAGAAAAATCCGCCAATGTAAACAGGGTTAAAGTGCAAGGTTACGTAATCACCGGGAGAAGTTCAAACTTAACAGATACAAGAAAGACATTCAATTGTATATACTGCTAATTTAAACTAAAATCGGCAGAGTTGAATTAAAATGGGGTATGGGATCTTAACATAAAAAAGGGGACAATTGCAGACAATCTATAAAACATTAATAACCATATCGATGAATTTAAACAGTTGCTAAAACATAATAAAATATACAGAAGTTTAGCGATGTATCGTACTTGCAATATTTTGCGGTAATTCACCAATTAATTAAAATGAAAACGAATTAAAGGAAAATAAACTGAATGGGTGAAAATAATAAAAACTGCTATGGAACCCATATTACTGGGAACTCAACTGAACGTGGAAAACATATAAAATGATGTATATTTTGGTAAAAAAACAACAATCAACCATTAAGTTGATCTAAATGTCATTTATATTTTTATTTTCAGTAGTTATCCTTTGGAATAAAGTGAGGACATTCCATCATAAAAGAGTATGGGTGTTGAGTAAAATTAATTTGAATAAAAGAGAGGACTATTTAAGACAATCTCAAATATTTATCTATGAATTAAGATAAAAGTTTAAAAGCTCAAAAGAATATACAGAAGTTTATGCTGTATCAAAACAGCGATATTTTGCGGTAATTCACCAATGATTTGCAATCAAAACGAATTTAGAGAAAAATGGATTCAGGAAGAGAAAATGATTAAAAATACCATAAAACCCATAACGGCCAGAACTCAACTAATCAGGGAAATTCCACCCAATGATGTTGATTTTAATAGAACCACTGCTCATCCTTTACGATGATCTTGATATTATTAACAGTGGTTAACCTTTTTAATAAATTGTGGAAAATTCACTAAAGATTTCTAACATGAACAAATATATATAAGTATTAGGTATACATGTATAAGTCAAAAGTGAGTACTATATGCTAAAAAAACACAAATTCATCTGTAATAAAAGAAGCATTAATCAAGACTAGTTTCCGTGATGTCATTCAAACCGTTTGGATGTAGGGTCAATAGTTTAAAAATCCAAACATTTTCTCTTTGCTTGAGTTTTTGGAACCGGTTGGGAACGTCACAAGGAATTTGTTCAATAGGCGTAATGGTAATTCTATTAAACTGGCAGTTATGGGAAGAAGCACAGTGTCTCGAAACACTGTGTTTTAAAAACCCCTTTAGAACATTATATCTATGTTTGTTGATTCTGCTTCTCAAACATTGGATGGTCCTCCCAATGTACTGTAAGCGGCACGAACACTCAAGGAGGTAAATTACAAAATTACTACCACAATTAAGGAAAGCCTTAATTGGGAAAATTTCTTTGGTTGTATTGAAACAGAAGGTCAGTTTTTTGTGTGAGATATTGTTACAACACAGACAACGTCCTTGGCTACACTTATAGGATCCATTCAAAACTGGTAAAACTCTTGGAATAGAAGGTTTAAGGTTATTGATAAGACTAGGGGCCAATATAATCTTCAAATTAGCTGACCGTCTAAAGGTGATATTTGGTTTGTCGGGTAGAGAATTTTTGAGGAAAGGATCATTTTTCAAGATATGCCAATGTTTGGACAAAATAGATCTCACCAATTTATGTCCACTGTTATATGATGTAATAAAATTATTTGTAAACTTAATCTTGTTGGTATTAGTTTTTCCATTTTTATTAGTGCAATCGGTAGTATCCTCTGTCTTTTTTGTTTGGTTAACACAGGACTTTTGGGTCAATTCTGCTGCTTTTAAACGTGCACCTTTAATCAGTTGTGTAGGGAAATTTTTCACCTTAAATCTACTTTCTAAAATCTCACATTCCCTTAAAAAATTAATTTCAGACGAGCAATTCTTCCTCACTCTCCTGAATTGGCCAAAGGGTCACGTTCAGTTGAGTTCCCAGTAATATGGGTTCCATAGCAGTTTTTATTATTTTCACCCATTCAGTTTATTTTCCTTTAATTCGTTTTCATTTTAATTAATTGGTGAATTACCACAAAATATTGCAAGTACGATACATCGCTAAACTTCTGTATATTTTATTATGTTTTAGCAACTGTTTAAATTCATCGATATGGATATTAATGTTTTATAGATTGTCTGCAATTGTCCCCTTTTTTATGTTAAGATCCCATACCGCATTTTAATTCAACTCTGCCGATTTTAGTTTAAATTAGCAGTATATACAATTGAATGTCTTTCTTGTATCTGTTAAGTTTGAACTTCTCCCGGTGATTACGTCACCTTGCACTTTAACCCTGTTTACATTGGCGGTTTTTTCTCCCGCGTGGTGTATTTAAAGGGCTGTTGTTCAGACTGCAATGTGTGTGGCCTGAGGAAGATGCCGGTGCGGCATTGAAACGCGTAGCCTACAATAAAGTATCATTTATAACTACCACTGTATCCTTCCTGAGTAGCAGCGCCGTATGGGGTCCCGTTTTTTCAAAGAATTTACACATTATCTATTGCGGTGGTCCTTCAGGATTGACCGGCTGGGATCTCGGCAGCAGCACTCATCCAATACTTATCTACCTACTACACGCTCCTGACCTTTCCACCTGTGGTAAGCCTCCATCTGTCAAACATAGTTTGTTTTTTCCTGGGCTTACTCACACTATGTGGCGCCGTGCTTTTCTCTTTCAATTCTCTGTGTGACAAAGAGGCTCTCTAGCAGTCTGCAGCTGCTGACTGCGCCTGCCACTTTATTCTTATGAGACCCTAATACACATTGGATCTCAAACGTTACGCTAACCGACTTGGAACCATTTTAACTCACCTCAATGTTGTACGTCTTTCTTCTCTCTGCTGCGCTTCATTTCTAAATTAAAATAATAAAAGTTACATTTTAATAAATTCAACAACTCAATAGCAGCTGGGAAATTGGGATCATTACTGCTCTTGCACACCAATGAGATTTGAAAAATGAGCTCTGAGCCCTAAGGCCCAAACTAGGCTGCGTCCTTAAGGGGTTAAGCAACTATCAAATATATCAATGTTTTACTTCTCCTGTCACTCTTTGTCCTACAGTATATAATCCAGTACATATGGCGGCACGTTCCATACACTCTGTATTGTGTACATATGATACAATGTCCTGTCACCTACCACTGGATTAAACGCGATGTCACACAAATAGCGCTGTGAAGGGTCGGTTAGGTGAATTGTATACACTGTGGTAAGTTGCAGCCGCGCACATAACAATTACCAGTCACACTTATGGATTGATGTTAAAGATTTATTTAAGGTTTTTGTAGATCAAAATATATAATGGTAAAGATGATGGTAATACAAGATCCAGCAAAAACTACGGAATATGTCACAGTATATACTGTAGTATCAGTAAGGGGTGGAAAATCTGCATTCCACAGACACAAGAAGAGATGACATATTGTCCTGTTCTGAACCTGGTCTTCTGGGTGATATTGATGCCCTGGTGACCACATTGATGTCTCTTCTGTGACAGATGTTGTAGAAATGTTAAGTCTCGCCATTGGAATTCTTGTAAGATGGCGGATTCTGCCCTTGGTTGTTATTGGTGTTGATGTTCTGTTGATATCTGCTGACTTGTTCTGGGGGGAGAAGCACACAACCCTATTAAATATTGATCATTCAGGCTGCTTGATAAATATAGAGAGGGGACACATCCAGAGGAACTTACCTTTCTATCAGCATTGATGGTGGCTCCTCCGGTGACAGGGAGCGCTATTCTCGCCAGATGTACTGCGGAATTGATGTTTATGCTGCAAGACAAATATTTGCTATTAATGTTCTATAATGTGTGTTTCTTAGCAGACACAAAATCTAGAAGACTTTTTAAGGTGATTTGAGGTAAATACATTTCTTAATTGATCCTTGGCGTCACACTACAAACCTTGAAGATGGTTGATGCAAGCAGTGGGTCTGACCTAGAGCTGCGCTCTTCAGCATGTTACGGGAACTTTCTAATGTTCCGATGTTTTATGCCCCGGAGATTGTAACTGTTCCTTAGGAGTCCTGCAAGATGCCAAGTAATGTCTTCCATCAATAGCAAAGTTCCTTGTATCCATCATTTTTGCTTAGAAGCTAATGCATCATAAAATCCAGTTGTTCCATCCATTCAGATGACAGGTTCCTTTAGGAAACTCATTGTACTATACTACATACATGCTTACAGTTGGGGAAGTTGTTCCCCAAAGCCCACAACCTTCATTCAGAAATGTGTCTGAATACAAGGAGTTGGAATTTTAAGATTGAAAATACTTATTTACACTTTAGTTAAATTAGTTGATAAAATAAATTACAGATACAGAGGAAAACCTAAGAGATGGAAGAACATTTTCACCGCAAACATAATAGACAACTACAAAGCTCTTACCTGTAAGGACATGAACAGATGCAGCTACTTTTTTTGTCCTTTCCTCCTAATGCCCGTTACATAGATTTTACGATCAAAGCGTCCACCAGCCAAGGGGATGCTGGAATGAGAAATATATTTATGTAAGACATATGATAATGTTAGCAGGTAACCACACTTTGCTTAGTTTCACATCCTATAATCCTCCAGTACTGTTACCAAGGTGTACAGCCACCTGCCCCAAAGTGTGAGCTCTGGCTATAAGGACCATGTAGTAATGACGGCTACTGAAAGTATCATACCAACAACATGGAGGAAAACATGACTTACTCATCTGAACCAGGCCTGATCTTTACTTCAAAGATGCCAAAAACAGGTCGGTGGTCTGAGGTCTTCAAAACAGGGCAAGAGTCGTATCTCAGGACTCGCACATCTCCCTCACATTGGCTTTTAAACAACACCCTGTCCTGTAGAGGTCATGAAAATATCAAATATCATTAGTGAAATCATATTATAATAGATTATTAAACTGCAAAACAACACAGACCTAAATGTTGGGCCTACTTTATTTATATTGCAGAATATTGAGACTTTATTGTATTTTAGGTTTGACTTGGTCACACAGATTTCATTAAATAAGTATCCTTGACCCATGCTGGGCTACAACATATTACACTGGGAAACTGTGATGACAAACTCACTACATAAAAGTAAAATTAACTGAAAGCTTTGTTCATAAGAAATTACTCTTCCAGCTATAATAATAACAATTCATTACATTGGGGGAGGGGATTCATTATATAATGGGTGCTCTGGCCCATGGATTCTATTGTCTCTCAAGCTCTGTAGACCTGGAAATAAGATATCTTACCGTATATGATGGAATTCTCTGCTTTGCTGATGTATCATAGGTGTCTGTGCCAATGTCAAACTTATATGTAGGAAGGAAATCAATGGTGTGCTCCTTGAACCCTAGAAATATGGACCCTTAAGTTGAAAGAAAAAAAAGTTGTCAGTATTAAAAAAAAAAAGGAGCAATTGATAATTTTAGCACTATATAAGAATTTGGGGAACATATCAACCATCATGTCAGTGATTTGTATTAATCTGTGGAAGTGGTTGTGGTATTAAAGGGGTTTTCCAACTTCTGACAACTGATGACATACTCACCAGATAGGTCATCAGTACATGATCTGTGGTGGTCCGACACCCGGACCCTGCACTAATCAGCTGGTCCGGTGCCTTTGAGCACTGGACGTACATGCCGGATGCAGTTGGCACCGGCCACGGAATTGCTACCGAGCTGCAGTACTGCAACTCTGCTCCTATTCAAGTGAATAGGAGGCAGACCTGCAGTTATGCATCATGGCAGCTATGCTATGTAAGGAGCCAACTGCTTCCGGCTCCGTAAATAGCATTGTGTGCCATAACATCCGGTGCCCGCAGGCCACTGGAGCAGCTTAACGGTGCAGCGTCCAGGTGTCGGACCCGCACCGATGATATACTGATGAGCTATCCGGTGGATAGGTCATCAGTTGTCAGAAGGTGGAGAACCCCTTTAATGAAGGTTGAGGAGTGATAGTGATCTGTCTACTAGTAAATATACCATTGTTCTTGGCTTCGTTCAGATGGTCGTGTTTGAGGAGACTGGATATATCTTTTCCTTCGATCTTCTGCAGAAGAGATTCCACATTTTTTCTGTCCTCTTTAAGCTGAAAATTGAGGTCTCCAAACCAAAACACCCGATCAAAGCGGCTGGTGACGTCCACTGTAGAATAAAAAAAAATAAAAAAATTATAGCACATGACTGCATTAGACTCAACTGAGACAAATTTAGAGATAAAAGGATCCATAGGTTCAACCACATAAGTAATACTCACAGGCATTGGAGTTGATTCTTTCCGGAATAATTTGAGGCAGACGGAGACCCTCAGTGATGGTTTTATAGTCCTGGATCCTCTTGCTGACTGCCCCAACTGCCAACAAAAAAATACATATTAGCAGTGGCAGATGATCATATGGGCGGCACGAATCGCATATTATTTTCAAAAAAACACATTGCAGCGTGCCACCGCTGCTAATGGAGAGGAGGGGTGGGTGTGAGGGATTATACAGCCGCACCGTCCGCCCTGCTGCCTCTCTGAGGGGGAGGCGGCGCAACTGAAACCAGCCGCCGCCACCCCCTCCTGCACTAATTGTACCTGCGTGTATCTGTATTACTGGCCACTCACAACATAGAATGAGATTGATAGATTAGAAAAAGTTTGATCAAACTGGAACAAACCTTTTATTTTTACCAAAACATTATAAGTACAGATCTCTTGATATCATCCCATATATTTCAGTTAATTATCAAATAGCAGCAATTTTATACAAAGTAAAACTGTACATGGTCATATATTAATATTGTAAATACTTACATCTCAGATGTGAATTAATAAAAAGGAAAGATGTTCCAAAGACGGTGAAGGCAACACCCAAGGCTCCTTTAGTTTTCACATGGTGGAATAGCCTGGTTGTTACATGGGTGTGCTCTACCTCTGTATAAGAAATTAAACACAAAAAGACAGGTCAGTGGTTAAGAGTACTACATGCAACAATGGAATAGAAATTATTTCCAATTAAACTATGGAAATATTACTAGAACATAATTTCATACTTTGTAACTGTGGTGTGAACTTTTAGATCTCCAATACTCAGAAGTCAAGAATCTGAGAGCCAAGCTCTTAGGCATCTAATTCTAATAACTAAATAAGATGTTCCAGCTAATGACTACATTCAAGACTTCTTATGTAGACGTAGGAATGTGAATCTTACCTGAGCAGAACCAGATTAGTTCCCGTCGAACAAAGATGGTGAGATACAGGACTCCGAGCCCGGAGGAGTGGTATAATACATAGTGTGGTCCAAGGGTCTCCTGTAATTTTATCTCCCATTCCCGTCTACAAGAAGACACAATTTCAGATTGACATATTAATAAATGACACAATATTAAGATACTCAACTCATCTGTATCAACACTCCATATAATAACCTCTGGGGATACATTTTGAAAATTAAGGAGTGATAATAGAATAAGTAGAGCATTGAGAGAGAATTTGTATCAGCCGCCCTGCTGTCCATCTGCAGTCATAAGCTGGTGTAAGACAACCTGAGAAGACTTACCTGTTTGGACATCCTTCCTGAACGCCAATAACATAAATGTCTTTCGTATCATCTGATGGTAACAGCAGATCCTCCACATTTTGCGGGTAATCCTGTTCAAAATATACAAACATTAATATTGTATACAAAGAGCGCCAACTCAACTGACATAGGGTAGAATATAACCTGTCTATGTGATATTCAACTACAAACTAAAGAGACATGGTTACTGGCCCATTTCATCCAACTTGAGCTCGGGCACACTGATGGGTCACAATAAATATTGTACATTACTTCTCACCTTTCCCTCCATATTCCAGGTGGCAACATATAGTCTCAACCGTCTATCTGGGAAATAGCGATCCAGTTCTCTAGCGCCGATCACAGCGCTGCTGCCAAAGTTTCTGTGAAGATATGGGGAGAATTAAAGATCTAGTGACTGTTATACCACAGCTCTGGATATCTGAGCAATGTATGAGAATTATTAGTTACATACCTTTTACGGATATTTTTGGAGCGCAGGCGGGTCAGCAGGCTGAATGCGCTCTTCTTCGTGTTCTTTGACGTAATGTCACAATATTTGCTGTGACTAAGATCGCTGGATTTTTCATCTGCCATATCTTTGATGACAGAAAACTTCTGGAGCGAGATGTTAGGCTCCTCCATAGTTGGTATGTCTCCCATCAGATTTCCTTCATCAGGAATTTGGGAGACGTGATATTTCTTAGATTTTTTCCAAAAAGGCATGGTTGTTTAATGCCCGGGTGCAAAACTGCACCAATGTCCTTGGTAGAAAACCAGGAGACAGTCAAGATAGAATTTGACTAATCGCCTCTAGTTCTCCGAAAATAGGACAAATCGCTAACCGTATAAGCAACACAGTAAGTAACACAGTGTCAATCCAACAGCAAGACCTAGAAAGACCAGAAAACTATAAGGGAGTCGTTACTTGTGATGAAACTAGCTGGAAAAATTAGTTATTAAATAGGGTATTCCTATAACAGAATATTGTCAATCATAAGTGTCAGAGGATCACATGACTTGGGGTCTTGGACCTGGGAGCCCCTGTTGATAACATTGTATTAGGTTTGGAAGCTGAAACAATGTATTGGTTGTTAAATTGACCATATGGCATTTTAAAGGGTTGCATTTTTTTTTTGTATTAATTGATAACCAGAATTTAGAACCTAAGTAATTGGAGTTAGTAATAAATACTTTTTATTGTTATCTTTTTTATTGTTATTATTATTATTATTATTATTATATACATAATTATTAACCCCTTAGTGACCAACAGTACGCCTTTTTACGTTCCTCACTAATGGGCTTTAGGCTAATGCGACGCCTTTTAACGTGATCGCATTAGCCTAAAGTAGCGCCGAAATTAAAGATCGGAGCTCCGTTCTCTCAGCTACCGGAGGTAGCTGAGAGTTCGGGGCAACGACCAGAGACCATAACGAGTGGTCTCTGGTCAAGTGATCGCCGTGAATCGCTATTTCACGGCGTTCACGCTAAAGCGGCAGATAATCGCCATTTCTCTCTCCTCTCATGGAATAACTCCTTAGAGAGGAGAGAGAATGGGTAATTAGTGCGCCCCCCCTCCCACGTCCGATCCCCCCCGTCCGATTCCCCTTCATGTCCGATTCCCCCCCCCCGGTCCGATCCCCCCCCACGGTCCGATTCCCCCCCCAAAATTGCGCCCGAGTGCGCTTTGCATATCTTACCTGTGTCGTCATCTGGCACAGCAACAATCAGGGACCGTTGTGACTGGTCCCTGATCAGGTGATCTCTGTGATAAAACCTATCACAGAGATCACTGACAGTTATTTTCATAACACAGCCAGGACATGGGCTGTGTTTCTCTCTCCTCCCATTGTAGTTGTTCTGAGAGGAGAGAGAAATCAGTCTAAGTCCTGTGCTGTGAAGAAAGAAAAAGTGATAAAAAATCATCGTTCTTATACACACACATATATATATATATATATAATATATCAAATCTATATTATCGTCAGCGCTAGATTAGCGTCAGCGCTAGTTTAGCGTTAGTGCTAGTTTAGCGTTAGTTCTAGTTTAGCGTTAGTGCTAGTTTAGCGTTAGTTTAGGTTTAGTGCTAGTTTAGGTTTAGTGCTAGTTTAGCGTTACTTTAGGGTTAGGGCTAGTTTAGCGTTCGTGTTTAGGGCCGTTTAGAATTAATTTTACGTCTGTTATATAAAAAAATATATATATATAAAAAAATATATATATATAAAAAAAAATAATAATAATTTGTGTCGTTTTTAGGATTTTAGGTTTACTTTAGGGTTAGGACTTATAGGGCATATATATATATATATATATATATATATATATATATATACATACACATCTATAAAATATGTCTCAGCGTATGTACAGCGCGGAGCAAGCCTACGCCTTGCTATGTTCCAACACTCCTGAAAGCGAAACAGACACCGCTTCAGAATTTGTTCCAGACAGTGACAGTGATGATTCTAATTCCACCGCTGAACCCCATAGTCCTATGGTGGTGGATACGTCAGTCGCTGTAGAGGTGTCAAGTGCAGGGCCGAGTGTTGCAGTCCCTCCCGTGATGTGGGATCCTGCACTATCATTTTCCCCCCAAGTACCCCAATTTGAAGCGACCCCAGGAATTAGTGTCGACATCCAAAATTTTACCCCCTATAATTTTTTTAATTTATTTATATGTGATACGGTCCTAGACTTGATAGTCCAGCAGACTAATCTGTATTCTAGGCAGTTTGTTCTACAAAAGCCTGCGTCTATGTACTCCAGAATGTGGAGACCCACAAGTGTCCCAGAAATAAAAAAGTTTTTAGGCATTACCCTCAATATGGGTTTGGTTAAAAAACCCTCTGTCCGGTCCTACTGGACTTGTAGTGCTGTCCACGCTACCCCTGTATTTGCAGCAGTGATGTCCAGAAACCGCTATGAGGCCCTAATGCGATTCATGCATTTTACTGACAATTCCCAAGTCCCCCCAAGAAGCGACCCAGCCTATGATCGGCTTAATAAATTAAGGCCATTAATCACCCTTCTAAATGATTTATTTTTAAAGTTGTACACCCCTGACAAAAATTTGTCTGTAGATGAATCGCTCATGAGCTTCAAAGGGCGTCTTTCCTTTCGTCAATTCATCCCTTTTAAACGAGCCAGATATGGGGTGAAATTGTACAAAGTGTGCGAGAGCACAACGGGTTACACCTGCGGTTTCAAAATCTATGAAGGCAGGGACTGCCAAATTCATACCCCAGGCTGCCCAGAAACTATTGGCACCTCTGGCAAAATTGTGTGGAACCTAATGGAGCCATTTCTGCACAAGGGGTACCACTTCTATACAGACAATTTTTATACCAGCGTTGCCCTTTATAAAGCCCTCCATGCTGCAAATACAGGGGCCTGTGGGAGAGTACGGAAGAACAGAGTGGGACTCCCACAACAGTTGGTGTCCAGGCGTTTGGGAAAAGGAACATCCATGGCCCTTGCAAGTCAGGAATTGCTTGCAGTGAAGTGGGCCGACAAGAAGGATGTCTACATGCTGTCCACCGTACACACGGACACCACTGTGGCAATTACGGAGAGGGGGGCTACCACTGCAAAGCAGAAACCTGTCTGTGTAACAGACTACAACAAATTTATGGGGGGTGTAGACCTTTCCGACCAGGTGCTTCAGCCTTACCTGGTGAAGCGCAAAAATCATGCCTGGTACAAAAAGGTAGCAATCTACCTCATCCAGGTTGCTACCTATAACAGTTTTGTTATTTTCAAAAAAGCCCAAGGAACGCTCACTTTCCTTCAATTTCAGGAGAAGGTCATTGAGCATCTCCTTTTTGAGTCCACTATACCGGCACAATCCTGCGAATCTGAGGATGTGCGCAGGCTTTCAGAGCGCCACTTTTTACACCCTATTCCTTCCTCTGAGACCCAAAAATATCCCCAAAAAAGGTGTCGGGTATGTAGCAAGCATGGCAGGAGGAGGGATACCCACTTTTATTGCCCCATGTGTCCATCAAAACCAGCCCTTTGTAACTACCCCTGTTTCGAAACCTTTCACATGGTTGCAAATTACTAGAATTTAACACAAAAAAAAAAAAATGGGTTGGGGGCCTTTTTAGGGAGTCAATTTCTTTATATTTTCTTTTTAGTTTGTGGGCTTTCCAAGTAGGGATTATTTCTTGTGGGAGAGGTTGTAGAGCACATTTTTTTCAGACCGTGAAACTAATTTTACCCCTTATGATTTTTTTTATTTATTTGTGGGTGATCAAGTGCTGGAATTAATTGTCCAGTACAAAATCCCACATCCACAATTTTTTTATTTTGACTGTTCTTATGACTATGTCCTGCCACATACAGCTGTTACATTCCTAATTCTGTACCGTGATACGGGCATGATCTTTTTTTTTTATTTGGAGGATCTCTAATAATTGAGCTGTTCCTTATCAATACACCATGGGCTTTGTTACGGTTCTTCTGGAAATACTGAGATCATTTTGGGGATTAGTGATCCTTTACTGTTCCTATAGATGGTTTTGGACACTGTCCTTTTATATATTCTGTAGGTGATTGGTTGTTTTGTGCACATAGCAGTTCCTACCTTGCCGGGCAGGGGTCTGTTATGGTGTACCGCGTCACTTGGCACATTCGTCCCTCATAAGGATTGATGGAGCTAAAGAGACGTTGTACAACCAGTCACTGAAAAAAAAAATCCTTGTCATGACAGCCCTGCAGGTGTTCTTCTATCTAGTGAACAGACTCGAGTTTGCAACATAGTTGGATACATTTTCCTCCATTTGTTTGAAGATATTGCCCGTCACTCCAGTACAGTTTATTTTTTCCTCTCTGACTGATTTTATATTAGGACAGAATTCTGTCCACAATGACATCATAATGGCACCAACTGCTTCTTCAGCAAGACATAGTCATAAGTACAGGCAAATACGCCTATAGCAACATGTATCCATTATGAATACACGGCTTCACTTCTATTCTGTGCCGCACAAATTTATTAATGTGGCGTATTTCTAACAAAATAACCTTCTACCACGTCTCCTCTATTTCATGTGGAAACGTAATAAAAGCTTGAAGAAAACATTATATACCCATAGTGTCTGAAATGATACCCATTATTTCCTCCTTTAAAAAATTTTTGGTCCGCATGCCCACTACACCACTAGATGAATACCTTTAGGGGTTTAGTTTTTAAAATGGGGTCATTTCTGCGTGTTTTTTTTTTTGTTCAGGCAGCTCAAAGCCTCTAAATGCATGATATGGGGCCTAGAATTTATTCAATTGTGCCCTGAAAGCCAAAGGGTGCTCCCTCTCTTTTTGGCCCAGCCACACGTCTAATAAGCAGATTGGGGCAACAATGGGAGTATTTTTGAAAACAGGATAAACCGGGTGATAGATTTTGGGGTGTGTTTCTTCATTCTCATGGTCGCTTTACAAAGAAATCGGTCTTCAAAGTGATACTTTTATATAAAAAGTGATTTTTTTTTACATTTCACCAGCTATGCATTAAATTTAGCAAAAAACTGTGGGGTCAAAATACTCACTACACCCCTAGATAAATACCTTAAGGGGTCTAGTTTTCTAAATGGGGTCGTTTATGGGGAGTTTCTATAGTTCTGGTAGTTCAAAACCTCTCCAAATTAACAGTGGGGCCTAAAACATTTTCAAGCAAAATATGAGTCCTGAAAGCCTCCGGGTGCTCCCTCCCTTTCGGGCCCTGCCGTGTGTCCAGGCAACGCATTAGGGTCACAATGGGGGCATTTTTGAAAACAGGAGAAACAGGGTGATAGATTTTGGGGTGTGTTTCTTCATTCTCATGGTCGCTTTACAAAGAAATCGGTCTTCAAAGTGATATTTTTATATAAAAAGTGTTTTTTTTTTAAATTTCACCAGCTATGCATTAAATTTAGCAAAAAACTGTGGGGTCAAAATACTCACTACACCCCTAGATAAATACCTTAAGGGGTCTAGTTTTCTAAATGGGGTCGTTTATGGGGAGTTTCTATCGTTCTGGTAGTTCAAAACCTCTCCAAATGTACAGTGGGGCCTAAAACATTTTCAAGCAAAATATGAGTCCTGAAAGCTTCCGGGTGCTCCCTCCCTTTCGGGCCCTACCGTGTGTCCAGGCAACGCATTT
This sequence comes from Rhinoderma darwinii, assembly GCF_050947455.1. Taxonomy (NCBI): domain Eukaryota; kingdom Metazoa; phylum Chordata; class Amphibia; order Anura; family Rhinodermatidae; genus Rhinoderma; species Rhinoderma darwinii. The sequence goes on from NW_027461706.1 coordinate 91,901, forward strand.
GTGTCACAATGGGGGTATTTTTGAAAACAGGAGAAACAGGGTGATAGATTTTGGGGTGTATTTCTTCATTCTCATGGTCGCTTTACAAAGAAATCGGTCTTCAAAGTGATACTTTTATGAAAAAAGTTAAATTATATTTTTTTATGCCTGCTTTGCATGAATTCTTACAAAAAAACTGTGGGGTCAAAATACTTACAACACCCCTTAATAAATACCTTAAGGGGTCTAGTTTTCAAAATGGGGTCACTTGTGGGGGTTTCCACCATTCTGACACCTATGAGCCTATGAAAACCTGGCTTGGTGCAGGAAAACAAAATGTACTACAAAATTGATACAATTATTACTTAACTTGTAAGTCTTCTAAATTGCTCAAAAAAGATTTTTTTTTATTCAAAAGTGCTGCCAAAATAGAGTAAAGAGATGGAAATATATATTTAATAAAAAAAATTGTACAGTATGTGTGTACATATGTGACATATTGCAGTTAAAAATAGGGAAAAATGATAATTTTTACAAAATTTCTTCAATTTTTCTATTTTTTAAGTTATTTCCGCAAATCGTATCAGTCTACTTTTACCACTAAAATAAAGTACAACATGTGACGAAAAAACATTGTCAGAATTACTTGGATATTCAAAACTTTCACAGAGTTATTCTCTGATAAAGTCACACATACCAGATTTGACAAATTTGGCTTGGTCATTAAGGTCCAAACAAGCTTGGTCACTAAGGGGTTAAGGAAAAAAAGTTTCTGTGAAGCAGGTAGCCCGAATAAGATGTTAATAAACATTATTAAAAATCAAAATAAGGGTAATAATGTTTCAGCGTTGAGGAACAGGGCATGCTTAATAATTATAGATGACTATGATTAGAGATTAATTCTTTGAATACTATTCAAATTTATATAAGTCCAAGGTAAAGTATAGCAAGGTACAGTTAGAGGAGCATTTGGACTCTATCCCCTGGACTCAAATATCATGCACTCAAAGGGAACATTTAGACCTCCCAGTTACTCCCAGTGCTTTAAAGGGGGAAAGGGTAATTCAGCCCCAGGTTTGGATGGGTTTCCCTTTGAGCTGTACAGAAAATACGAGGAGGAATTGCTTACAGCACTATATAGGACACTGTGCTCATCAATAAAGGTGTAATGTCCATGGTCACTGACCACGAACTCCTTCCATCCAGTCGATGCCCTTTTCTCTAGAGATGTCTGCACATGCGGCCGTCCTGTTCCATGGTGAACACCAGGGTGTGCTCGCGAGCTCAGTCCAGACTTAAGGAGCCAAAGCGCACACAGGTGGGAGATTGAGTTGCTTTTTCCCAGATCACCCTGGGCTATAAGAAGGGCTGTGCCCCTCCCTGCAGTGCTTGAGCCTTTTTGTCTACCCTAGTCTGTCTAAGCAAATGGTCTCCTAGTGTTTCCCAGTTCCCAGTGCTTCCCGTTCCTGCCACCTGTAACCTGTATCCCGTGCTGTCCTGGTCAAGTACCAGGTTGAGCTGAAGTTTGACAGCTGTCAAGGCGTTACGGTCCAGTGGGTCCACGTACCCAACGTGACAGTAGGCTCAGGACATGGACCCCGCTGGTCAATACAAGACCATGATGACGTCACAAGAGATGGGGGCGGATATGCTAGACCTCCAGTCTCAACAGGACCAACTCCTCCAGACCTTGAACATTATTGCACGTCGGCTGGAGGTGCAAGCTGCCGATCGTCTGACTAACACCTCCTGGCAGTGCTGATCCCAGATTTTCTTTGCCACTACCTGACCACTATGATGGAGACGCAAGGACCTGCCATGGATTTTTGAACCAGTGCCAGATCCACTTTAGCCTGTATGCAAGGGCATATATGTCTGATGGCGCAAGGGTCGCTTTCATCGTCTCTCTCCTCACTGGCAGGGCCCTTGCATGGGCGAATCCTATCTAGGAGAGACAAGGACCAGAGACACGTGACTTCCAAGGGTTCCTCCAGACATTTTGCACAGTGTTTGAGTAGCCTGGATGAGTCTTGTCTGCAGCCGCCGCCTGCTGAACCTACGCCAGGGAGACACCTCCGTGGTCGAGTATGCCATCCGCTTCCGCACCCTGGCGGGAGAACTGTTGTGGAACAATGAGGCCCTGGTTGCTACATTCTGGCAGAGACTGTCTCCTGAGATTAAGGACGAGCTTGCCGCCCGAGATCTACCATCTACCCTAGATGACCTCATCCTTCTGGCCACCCAGATTGATATAAGGATCCGAGAACAGCTCCAAGTAGGTCGTTGGGAGAAAGGACTCCCTAGTCCGGTCCCTACTTTGCAGCAACCCCTGCTGTCCTCAGATGCCGATTCTCCTAAGATATCTGTGGGAACGGACCAGTTTAAGCTATCTATCCAGGAGAGACAACACAGACGCATCTCGGGACTCTGTCTATATTGCTGCCTCGGAGCCCATCTTGTGCGTCTGTGTCCCCAAAAGCCCCAGAGCCTAGGGTTGGTGGGAGAGACAACCTTGGGTAAAGAAGGACTTTCATCTAAATTGTGCATTCCCGTGACCATAGTGTCCGACGAGAAAACGCATCAGGTCTCTGCGTATCTGGACTCTGGATCCACCGCTAATTTCATTCGTAGAGACCTGGTGGATCTTCTCCAATTGCCCACTACCCCTCTGGAGAGGCCGTTGATGGTTGCTTCTGTAAATCGACTACCTCTGCCAGACCCAATTATAGCTGTGACCAAGCTGCTGAGGCTCCAAGTGGGAGCCCTCCACTCCGAGCTCCTCTGGTTCTTTGTCCTGCCTAAGGCCGTCAACCCGTGCTGTTGGGTCTCCCTTGGTTTCCGACTGCATGCCCCAGTCCTGGACTGGAATTCTGGAGAGGTTTTCCAGTGGGGCCTGAGTGTCTCAATCGTTGCCTGGTACAGATTAGTTCAATTCAGCCTCCTCTGCCTCGGTCCTTGGCAGGATTGCCTGATCATTATTTTGCATTTTTGGACGTCTTCAGCAAGAAAGGGGCTGAGATGCTGCCCCCACACCGTGCGTATGACTTTCCTATCGACCTAGTTCCTGGTGCTTCCCTTCCCCATGGTAGGGTATATCCTCTCTTTTGCCAGAGACTCTGTCCATGTCCGCCTATGTTAAAGAGAACTTAGAGAGGGGCTTCACACGGAAGTCTTCCACCCCGGCAGAAGCCGGGTTCTTCTTCGTCAAGAAAAAGGATGGTTCTCTTCGTCCTTGCATCGACTACCAGGGTCTCAACCAGATCACGGTGAAAAATAGGTATCCGTTGCCATTGATCTCTGAACTGTTTGATCGTATACGTGGTGCCAAGATTTTTTCTAAACTAGACCTGCATGGGGCTTACAACCTAATTCGGATTAGCCGGGGTGAGGAATGGAAGACTGCATTTAAAGAGGCTCTGTCACCAGATTTTGCAGCCCCTATCTGCTATTGCCTGTGATCGGCGCTGCAATGTAGATTACAGTAACATTTTTATTTTTAAAAAACGAGCATTTTTGGCCAAGTTATGACCATTTTCGTATTTATGCAAATGAGGCTTGCAAAAGTACAACTGGGCGTGTTGAAAAGTAAAAGTACAACTGGGCGTGTATTATGTGCGTACATCGGGGCGTGTTTACTACTATTACTAGCTGGGCGTTGTGTATAGAAGTGTCATCCACTTCTCTTCACAAAGCCAAGCTTCTGGCAGTGCAGCACTGTGACGTCACTCACAGGTCCTGCATCGTGTCGGCACCAGAGGCTACAGTTGATTCTGCAGCAGCATCAGCGTTTGCAGGTAAGTAGCTACATCGACTTACCTGCAAACGCCGATGCTGCTGCAGAATCATCTGTAGCCTCTGGTGCCGACACGATGCAGGACCTGTGAGTCGATGTAGCTACTTACCTGCAAACGCTGATGCTGCTGAATCAACTGTAGCCTCTGGTGCCGACACGATGCAGGACCTGTGAGTGACGTCACAGTGCTGCACTGCCAGAAGCTTGGCTTTGTGAAGAGAAGTGGATGACACTTCTATACACAACGCCCAGCTAGTAAAAGTAGTAAACACGCCCCGATGTACGCACATAATACACGCCCAGTTGTACTTTTACTTTTCAACACGCCCAGTTGTACTTTTGCAAGCCTCATTTGCATAAATACGAAAATGGTCATAACTTGGCCAAAAATGCTCGTTTTTTAAAAATAAAAACTTTACTGTAATCTACATTGCAGCGCCTATCTGCTGCAATAGCAGATAGGGGCTGCAAAATCTGGTGACAGAGCCTCTTTAACACCCGTGACGGACACTATGAATATCTAGTAATGCCCTTCAGCCTGTGTAGTGCTCCTGCGGTCTTCCAGGAGTTCGTTAATGACGTCTTCCGCGACCTCCTCCAATGTTTGTGTTGTGGTCTATCTTGATGACATCTTGATTTTTTTTTTCCTGATCCAATGACTCATCAGAGACATGTCCGTCAAGTTTTGCTGCGGTTGAGGGAGAATCGCCTGTATGCCAAGTTGAAGTGCATGTTTGAGAAAGATGCTCTACCCTTCCTGGGCTACATCATCTCGAATCAAGGTCTCAAGATGGATCTTGAAAAGGTAAAGTCTGTTCTGGAATGGCCACGCCCTCAAGGCTTGAGGGCCATAGAGCGCTTCACCAATTTCTACAGACCGTTCATTCCAAACTTCTCCTCACTGACATTTCCTATCTCTAACCTCACCAAGAAAGGCAAGAACGCCAAGTTGTGGACTCCAGAAGCAGAGTTCACATTTAATAGTCTGAAGAGTGACTTCACGTCAAGCTGTATCATCCATCATCCAAATGTTTCTCGACAGTTCTCGTTGGAGGTGGACGCCTACTCTGTTGGTGCTGGAGCACTCCTGTTCCAAAAAGGTTCCAAGGGCAAGTCAATGGTATGTGGCTATTACTATAAGCTCTTCTCTTCCGCAGAACGCAACTACTCGATTGGGGATCGGGAGTTACTGGCCATCAAATTGGCTCTGGAGGAGTGGAGACATCTATTAGAGGGTGCAGTTCATCCTATCTTGATATTTACGGACCACAAGAACCTCACTTATCTCCAGACGGCCCAACGACTGAATCCTGGTCAGGCCAGGTGGTTGCTGTTCTTTACCCGGTTCTAATTTGAGCTCCACTACCATCCAGCCGATGCCTTGTCCAGGTCATTTAAGACAGAGGACACTATGGAGTCTCCACAGAGTATCATTAACCCATCCTGCATCATCCCTGTTAACCCTCTGCGAGTTAGAGACATTCCCCTAGGGAGGACTTTTGTGCGTCTGTCGGACAGAAGAAGAATCCTCCACTGGGAACACCGTTCCAAATGGGCAGGTCACGCGGGCGCCCGTAAGACCCGAGACCTGATTGCTCGTCAGTTCTGGTGGCCCACCTTGCCCAAAGACATCATGGTCTTTGTCTCCTGCACGGTGTGAGCAGCAAATAAGGTTGCCCACTCCAAACTGGCAGGCCTGCTCCAGCCGTTGCCTGTGCCCGATGCCCCCTGGCAACATATTGCTATGGACTTTGTCACGGACCTGCCTCTATCTGCTGGTTGCAGTACGGTCTGGGTGGTGGTTGTCCGATTCTCCAAAATGGCTAATTTCATTCCACTGACCGGCCTACCGTCCGCTTCCCAACTGGCCAATCTCTTTGTCCAACACATGTTCCGTCTGCACGGCTTGCCTCTACATATTGTGTCGGATCAGGGGGTTCAGTTCACCTCTAAGTTCTGGAGAGCCCTCTGCCTACTTCTCGGTGTGAAGTTGGACTTTTCCTATGTCTACCATCCCCAGTCCAATGGTCAATTTTAGAGAATAAACCAGATTATGGAGAACTATCTACGACACTTTGTCTTCAGGCAGCATGAATACTGGGTGCAATACCCTCGTATACCTCTTCCTGTTTCCACTACGTCCCATGTGCCTGCAGCTGACCCTGCATACAGAGACTTTCTACAAATCTGGCAGCAGACTCGATCTTCTTTTCTTCTGGCAGTCGACCACATGAAGAGAAAGGCAGACACAAGAAGACGAGAGCCTCCCCAGTTCCTTCCAGGTACTAAGATCTGGCTGTCCTCTAGGAATATCCAGCTGAGGATGCCATCGTACCAGTTTGCTCCCAGGTTCCTTGGACCCTTCGAGATTTTGCAACAAATCAACCCTGTTTCCTACAAGCTTCGGCTGCCTCATGCCCTCAAGATCCCCAACTCCTTACATATCTCCCTGCTGAAGCCGGTGATCTTGAACCGCTACTCCAAGACTTCCACTCCTGCAGTGGCTCCCAGTGGTACATCAGAGACTTTTGAGGTTAAGGAGATCCTGGACACTAAAAAAGTTGATTGGAAGGGGTTTGGTCTTGAAGAGAGGTCCTGGGAGCCAGAAGAGAATCTTAATTCTCCTACCCTCATTAAGAGGTTTCTCTCTCGCTCTGGCCACAAGAGGAGGGGGCGTAAGAGGGGGGATACTGTAACGTCTGTGGTCACTGACCACGATCTCCTTCCATCCAGTCGACGCCCTTCTCTCCAGAGATGTCTGCACATGCGGCCGTCCTGTTCCACAGTGATCACCAGGGTGTGCTCGCAAGCTCAGTCCTGATTTAAAGAGCCAAAGCGCACACAGGTGGGAGATTGAGCTGATTTTTCCCAGTCCACCCTGGGCTATAAGAAGGGCTGTGCCCTGCCCTGCAACCCACCAGGTTGAGCTGAAGTTGTGCTGTGCTGTGTACCACGCCTGTCCTGCTACACCACGCCTGGAGCCTGCCTGCTGCCTAGTCCCAGCCGAGCCTGTCTTGCTACTGTCTGAGCTACCACAGGTACACTATACGAACTATAGACTGTGACCCGTGTCCTGTTGGCCAGCTGCCATACCGTCAAGGCGGTACGGTCCAGTGGGTCCACATACCCAACGTGACAAAAGGCATGTAAACTGCCAACTACCATGACAGAAGCAAAAATTATTTTAATATTAAAAAAAGATAAGTGCTTAGTAAAGGTGGACTCATTAAGACCAAGCTCACTGTTAAATACAAGCGTTAAACTTTTTGCAAAAGTCTTGGCAATTAGATTGGCAAAAATAATCACAACGGTAATTCATGAGGATCAAAAAGGTTTTATTCCAGGCAGAACGGTGCGGCAAAGTGTCTGACGAGTGTTTGGTAATATTCAAGTGACATCTGGGTGGGATCCCCGCTCCATCCGGTCTTTTGTCGCAGTTAAAGCGTTCAACAGGGTGGAGTGGGGATACCTTTGGGCAGTGTTGAGGAAAATAGGATTTGGCTATTTTTTTATTGGATTTTTTAGATTACTATATACCGCTCCCAGAGCTAAAATCCGGGTCAATGGGAAGAATTCAGAGTTTTTTTCTTAAAGCGGGGTATGAGGCAAGGCTGTCCCCTCCCTCACCCTGTTATTTACCTTGGCGGTTGAACCCTTGGCCAATCTAGTCAGGACAGGCCAGTACATTGAGGGATTTGGTGCGGGGGAGAGAGAGGACAAAATTGGCCTCTACACGGATTACTTACTCCTGTTTGTGAAAGATCCAGAGGGTAAATTGCAGTATGTAATAGCCAAAATTCAGAAGTTTTTTTTTTTCTCTGGTCTTGAAATTAATTGGGCGAAAGCCACGTTGTTGTCCCTTCATAAAAGAAATGTAATACTACAAAATAAAATAAGTGATTTTACCCGGGTCAAACATTTTAATACCTAGGAGTTTAAATCTACAATAAGATAGAATATTTTGGGGCTCTTAACCTTACCTGTATGATAAAATAACTGGGGAAAAAACAAAAATTTGGTGTAAACTACTTATATCAAAAGCTGACAGAATTATTCTGATAAAAGCAGTTTATTACCTAAATTATTGTTTATTTTTGGAGTATGCCCAGTCGGGATCCATGATAAGCACTTCAAAATAATAATTATTATGTCCAATGAACTTATATGGGGGAGGAAAAGGGTTCGGATAAAATTAGACTTTTTATGCCTTCCAAAGACAAGTGGAGGTTTGGCATTCGCTGAGATCCGCTTGTATTTTTTAGCAGCCCAACTACTTTACATTAAGGAATGGAACAAGGATTTGCTGTGGGTTATGTCTAAGACCAAAGGTTAATACTCCAATTTTTTTTAAGTGTTAGAGTCAGGCCAATTACTATCCGGTGTACTAGCAATTGTGCCAACAGCCCGTCATCTACACGACTGTTGTACTCTCATGGGTAAAATTATAGGAAGGAAAAGTTCAATATAATTCTCGCCTTTATGGCATAATTCATGGTTCAAGCAGCTCAAGGATATCTCAGAGCATCCTCTCCTAAGACAAAAAGAAATAAGGCGTATACTAGACGTAGGGGAGGAGGGAAAAATTAAATCATGGCAGCAACTTTCTGCAGTTTTTGGTCTATCCTCAAAGGAAAGGTTCTCCTTTGCTCAATTAAAACCTGCCCTTGATCACTTGGACAATAAATTGCTCCTTTACAAGGATGTTACGAATGGCTTCTATTCAAGATTTTTCATCCAAGAAGTAGGGGTCAAGGCTCTAATATCTATAAAACATTGTTAGAGGTTAATTCAGATCAATTTCAATTTAGGAATATTGAAAAATGGGAAAATTATTTGAAATGTGTAGGCAAGTTAAAATGGGATATTATATATAAAAACATTAGTAGAGCCTCATTAAACAGGAATCACCAATTGATACAATTCAATATAGTTCAAAGACTTTATTACACTCCAGTGTTCCTGAACAGAATCTATTAAAAAAAAGTCATCTAACTGTCCCAGATGTATGGTAGTGAAGGCCGACTATTTGCACATCCTATGGTGCTGTCCGACAGTTATAACATTTTTGGTAGCAATTTCTAAAGAAATGTTGGACCGTCAGGAAGTGGATATTCTTTTCTCTCCCCAATTAGTATTACAGGGAGATGATTCTGCCTTAAATGTACCTAGACACTGGAAAAATGGTGTAATAAAGTTATTGTTTATCGCCAAACTTCAGATCATTAGAAAATGGATCTCTAACACTCCTAAGGTGTAAAAGCATGGATCCATAATGTGAAAACAATCATAAGTTATGAAAAAATAAACAACAATAGTACCTCCTGGAGTAACCTTAAAAATTGCTACTGGGGCCAATGGTAGTGATCCTATTCCTGTGTAATTTCTAGTAATTTTCAAGTAGTCTGATTCTATGCCTTTCTAAAGGTGGATAAGGGCGGAGGGGCATTATGGGGGGTGGGGGGTTGTCAAGGGTTATGGTAAAAGTTTTAAAAGTAATTTTGTATTATAAAGTGTGTATTGCAATATTCTGTTAAAATTTATTCTATTCCTGTCAAATTTTTACACTGTGTTGAATAAAAATGTTCATTTAAAAAAAATAAAAAGTTATATGAATTGTGTATCATTAAACATGTATTATGAATAATTAATAATGTATTATGTATCATGAATCTTGAATCATAAATCGTGTATCCTTAATCATTAATCACGAGTTATTGATCATGAATTATTAATCATGAATAATGTGTCATGAATCACTAATATTGTATTATGAATCATGTATTATGAATCAATAATCGTGAATCGTGAATCATGTATTATGAATCATGAAACATTAATCATTAATTATGAATAATATATAATGAATCATTAAACATGAATCATTTAATCATGAATAATTAATCATGAATCATGTAACATGATTCATAATACATGATTCATGATAAATGATTCATGATTTATTATTCATAATACATGTTTAATGATTGATGATACATTATTCATAATTAATGATGATTCATGATTCATAATACATTATTCATGATTTCCGATTAATGATACATAATAAATGATTTATTATTAATTATTCATAATACATGATTCATGATACATTATTCATGATGAATAATTCATGATTAATAATTCATGATTTATGATTTAAGATGTATAATTCATGATTAATGATACATGATTTATGATTCATGATTTGATTTATGATTCATGATTCATGATAAATGATTCCAGTGGCGTAACTACCTCTATAGCAGCCGTAACGGCTGCTACGGGGCCCGCGGCATGAGGGGGCCCGAGTCGCCTGCCGGCACGGGCCCCCTCCATGGCCGGAGGCTTCGCTAGCTGCCGCTATGGCTGCTACAGCGCGACACCACTATACACTATGGCAGAGCAGGGAGGTATCTCCCCGCTCTGCCATTAAAGGGGTTGTTCCTACATAAGACATGTATCCCCTATCCACAGGATAGGGGATACATGTGTGATCGCTGGCAGCGACAGGGAGAACGGGGGACCGAAAGTCCCCTGAAGTTCTCCATCACAAACCTCGGACTTCCGGGGTCTGTGTCAGCAGCTCCGTAGAAATTAATGGAGCGCCGGTCGCGCTTGTGCGCATGCGTGACCAGCGCTCCTTTCATTTTTATTGAGCTGTGCAGACTCCGGAAGTCAGAGGTTAGTCATGGAGAACTTCGAGGGACTTTCGGTCCCCCGTTCTCCTTATCAGTGCCAGCGATCACACATGTATCCCCTATCTTGAGGATAACCAGTAATCATGAATCATGCATCATAATTCATTAATCGTTTATCATGAATCATGTATCATGAGTTATTAATTTTTTTAATCATGAATCATTAACCCATTCCCGACATTTGCCTAATGGATATGTCATGGAATGCTAGTGCTTCCCGCATTTTTCCGTATCTATACGACAAATGCATGGCGCCGTCTCAGAAGCGGTGTCATCATCGCCGGATGTCAGCGGTGCATTACAGCTAACATCCAGCTGTAATGGCGGGGACCAAAATGAGCTTCGATCCCCACCATTAACCCCTTAAATGCAGCTAGCTGTCAAAAGCGAATTAAATTGCAGGGGTTCCAGTGATTGCAATGGCAACCGGAGGCCTAATACAGGCCTCTCGGTCTGCCTAGCACAGAAATCTTCCAGGCCCCGCCCAGAGGCGGAGCTTGAAAGGCTTTCGTAGCTGACGGCAAGATGGCGCTGGCTCTGGAGCTGAGCCGGCGTTATCAGCAGTGGATGTCAGCCGTATGTTACAGCTGACCATCCACCTGTAATGGCAGGAACTGGAGCTAGCTCCGATCCCTGCCATTAACCCCTTAGATGCAGCGATCGAAAGCGATCATTTATGTTTTCATTAGTACTATTTTGGGGTACATAGGACTTATAGATTAATTTTTATTTAATTTTTTATGGGGGGAATGGGAGAAAAGAGCGAATTTTGCCGTTGTTTTTTGAGGTTTTTTTGGACACCGTTCATCCGGCGGTTTAATTAATGTGTTCATTTTATTGGTCAAGTTGTTACGAACGCGGGGATACCATATACAGTGGAGGAAATAAGTGTTTGATCCCTCGCTGATTTTGTAAGTTTGCCCACTGTCAAAGTCATGAACAGTCTAGAATTTTTAGGCTAGGTTAATTTTACCAGTGAGAGATAGATTATATATATAAAAAAAAAAAGAAAATCACATTATAAAAATTATATATATTTATTTGCATTGTGCACAGAGAAATAAGTATTTGATCCCTTTGGCAAACAAGACTTAATACTTGGTGGCAAAACCCTTGTTGGCAAGCACAACAGTCAGACATTTTTGGTAGTTGATGATAAGGTTTGCACACATGTTAGATGGAATTTTGGCCCACTCCTCTTTGCAGATCATCTGAGAATCATTAAGATTTCGAGGCTGTCGCTTGGCAACTCAGATCTTCAGCTCCCTCCATAAGTTTTCGATGGGATTAAGGTCTGGAGACTGGCTAGGCCACTCCATGACCTTAATGTGCTTCTTTTTGAGCCACTCCTTTGTTGCCTTGGCTGTATGTTTCGGGTCATTGTCGTGCTGGAAGACCCAGCCACGAGCCATTTTTAATGTCCTGGTGGAGGGAAGGAGGTTGTCACTCAGGATTTGACGGTACATGGCTCCATCCATTCTCCCATTGATGCGGTGAAGTAGTCCTGTGCCCTTAGCAGAGAAACACCCCCAAAACATAATGTTTCCACCTCCATGCTTGACAGTGGGGACGGTGTTCTTTGGGTCATAGGCAGCATTTCTTTTCCTCCAAACATGGCGAGTTTAGTTAATGCTAAAGAGCTCAATTTTAGTGTCATCTGACCACAGCACCTTCTCCCAATCACTCTTAGAATCATCCAGATGTTCATTTGCAAACTTCAGATGGGCCTGTACATGTGCCTTCTTGAGCAGGGGGACCTTGCGGGCACTGCAGGATTTGAATCCATTACGACGTAATGTGTTAACAATGGTTTGCTTGGTGACTGTGGTCCCAGCTGCCTTGAGATCATTAACAAGTTCCCCCCGTGTAGTTTTCGGCTGAGCTCTCACCTTCCTCAGGATCAAGGATACCCCACGAGGTGAGATTTTGCATGGAGCCCGAGATCTATGTCGATTGACAGTCATTTTGTATGTCTTCCATTTTCTTACTATTGCACCAACAGTTGTCTCCTTCTCACCCAGCGTCTTACTTATGGTTTTGTAGCCCATTCCAGCCTTGTGCAGGTCTATGATCTTGTCCCTGACATCCTAAGGCTGGGTTCACACGACCATGTTACGTCCGTAATGTACGGAACGTATTTCGGCCGGAAGACCCGGACCGAACACAGTGCAGGGAGCTGGGCTCCTAGCATCATAGTGATGTACCATGCTAGGAGTCCCTGCCTCTGCGTGGAACTACTGTCCTGTGCTGTAATCATGATTACAGTACGGGACAGTTGTCCTGCAGCGAGGCAGGGACTCCTAGCATCGTACATCACTATAATGCTAGGAGCCCGGCTCCCTGCACTGTGTTCGGTCCGGGTCTTCCGGCCGAAATACGTTTCGTACATTACGGACGTAACATGGTCGTGTGAACCCAGCCTTAGGGTATGTTCACACGGCCAAATTTCAGACGTATACGAGGCGTATTTTGCCTCGTTTTTCGTCTGGAAATACGTCTCAAATACGTCGGCAAACATCTGCCCATTCATTTGAATGGGTTTGCCGACGTACTGTGCAGACGACCTGTTATTTACGCGTCGTCGTTTGACAGCTGTCAAACGACGACGCGTAAAAATACAGCCTCGTCAAAAGAAGTGCAGGACACTTCTTTGGACGTTTTTGGAGCTGTTTTCTCATAGACTCCAATGAAAACAGCTCCAAAAACGGACGTAAAAAACGCAGCGAAAACGGCGTGAAAACGCAGCGAAAAATGCGAGTTGGTAAAAAAACGTCTGAAAAGCAGGGTCTGTTTTCCCTTGAAAACAGCTCTGGATTTTCAGACGTTTTTGGTCACTACGTGTGCACATACCCTTAGAAAGCTCTTTGGTCTTGCCCATGTTGTAGAGGTTAGGGTATGTTCACACGCTGAGAGGCAGTTACGTGTGAAAAGACAGACTGTTAACAGCTGCCTCGTTTCACACGTAAAAGCTCCTCCTCGTAATTTACGAGGCGTCTGAGACGCTCGTAAACCTTGAGCCGTGCTTCATTGATTTCAATGAAGAACGGCTCAAATTACGTGGCAAAGAAGTGCCCTGCACTTCTTTGCCGAGGCAGTAAATTTACGTGTCGTCGTTTGACAGCTGTCAAACAACGACGCGTAAATTACAGGTCGTCTGCACAGTACGTCGGCAAACCCATTCAAATGAATGGGCAGATGTTTGCCGACGTATTGCAGCCCTATTTTCAGACGTAAAACGAGGCATAATACGCCTCGTATACGTCTGAAATTTGGCCGTGTGAACATACCCTTAGAGTCAGACTGATTAATTGAGTCTGTGGACAGGAGTCTTTTATACAGGTGACCATTTAAGACAGCTGTCTTTAATGCAGGCACCAAGTTGATTTGGAGCGTGTAACTGGTCTGGAGGAGGCTGAACTCTTAATGGTTGGTAGGGGATCAAATACTTATTTCTCTGTGCACATTGCAAATAAATATATATAATTTTGACAATGTGATTTTCTTTTTTTTTTTTTTTATATAATCTATCTCTCACTGGTAAAATTAACCTAGCCTAAAAATTCGAGACTGTTCATGTCTTTGACAGTGGGCAAACTTACTAAATCAGCAAGGGATCAAATACGTATTTCCTTCACTGTATGTGTATGTGTGATTTGTTTTGACACTTTTACTAAATAAAACCACTTTTTGGGCAAAAAAAGTAGTTTTATTTGATTTTCACTGTAATTTTTATTTTATTTTTTTCTTTCACAAACTTTATTTAACTGATTGACATATTTTTTTTTAGTCCCACTAGGGGACTTCACTATGCGATGTGCCGATCGCATATATAATGCTTTGGTATACTTAGTATACCAAAGCATTATTGCCTGTCAGTGTAAAACTGACAGGCAACCTGTTAGGACATGCCTCCGGCATCGCCTAACAGGCAGTTGCGGAAGACAGACCTGGGGTTCTTTGTTAGACCCCCGGCTGCCATGGAAACCCGACGGCGACCCGCGATTTGTTTGCGGGGGCGCCGATCGGGTGACAGAGGGAGCTCCCTCCCTCTGTCAAACACATTAGATGCCGCTGTCACTATTGACAGCGGCATTTAATGGGTTAAACTGCCGGAATCGGAGCGCGCTTCGATTCCGGCAGTTGCAGCAGGAGCCAGGCTGTGTATAACAGCCGTGCTCCTGCTGCTGATCGCGTGGCTACAGTGACAGTACCCACGCCATCACAGGACGGATATATCCGTCCTCCTGCGCGAACTAGCAGCTGCTGAGGACGGATATATCCGTCCTTCGTCGTTAAGAGGTTAATGATAATAATATATTTGTTATTTCTAAAATCGAAAAACAATAAACAGTTTCAAACTTCTTTCCATTCATATCTCCATCAATCACCGGGTGGGGGTCCCTTGAGGACAGGATCTTCGGTTTTGTTGAGAGACTCTAAAATAATATGGAGAATGCTAAGAAAAAGCTTTGATTTATCCTATAGCTTGTCAGGGTTTCTGACCATTAGGGAATATTTACAATCTAAAGGCTATCAGAATTATATAGAATGGAAAAAAAATGGGCTAAAAAAGGTATATGCAGAATCTCTGATTTGATGGATGAACAAAATAGAAAACTTAAAACCTTTGGCCAAATAAAAGAAAAATGTTGTCTTGAGCAAGGGTTTTTCTTGCAACAAATTCAAATATGCCACATAATACAAAAACAAGGGGATTTAAAAAAAATGACTGGGTATCAAACAAAAAGAATTCGGAGATATGATGAGAGGTATGCAGGGGAGTCCATCGATTGCATTTATTAGAATAAATATCTCAGTTAAGGAGGATAGGAAAGGTATAAAAAATATAATAAAAAAATGCAAATGAGATCTGGATACACATATCTCGGATGAAGAAGTAGAAGAACGCCTGGTAAAAGGATGGGCCTGGGTTAGGAGGGCAACATCATCTGAAAATTTAATGGAGATGCAGTGGAAGGTAGGGGCTAGACTTTATAATTCATTTAATCTGCTTTACGAAAAATATGTACCTAATTATACACGACAAAAAGAAATTGAGGCAGCACTACCAAATATTTGGATGAAGATCCTTTTATTCCACGTGTGTGCAACGTTTCAGCTCGGTGTGAGCCTTTCTCAAGCACAACAAGCTGAAACGTTGCACACACGTGGAATAAAAGGATTTTTATCCAAATATTTGGTAGTGCTGCCTCAATTTCTTTTTGTCCTGATTGAGGGGTCACTCTTGGACTGTGACCTAGGAGGCGTGCACCCGCTTTAGAAAAATTGTCCTGTGCTGCTGATCTGCATCTGTCTAATTATACACGACGATGCTCAAAATGCGGGGAGATTAACGCAGGATTGATCCATTGTTTCTGGCTATGCCCGGCAATCAGAAGGTTGTGGGTTTTGGCAGAAAAATATATTAGCTATGTACTAAATAAAGAAGTAAAACTAGACGAATGGATGTGTTTTGGTCCAGTTTAAACCGGGTGAAAACGATGACTATCTTTCTGATCTAATTCATTTAATGACACTTTCAGTGAAAAAAGTTATTCTATCAGAGTGGGTATCAAAGCACATTCCGTCATTTCTGCAGGTTAAGAGATTATGGAAAAAAATATTATATTAGCAGTGGATCGACAAAAAAAAATTAAAAAGAGAGAATAATCCAGCTAGATGGAAAACAAAATGGGAGCCAATTGTTAATAGAATATTATCTAGAGCAGAGTTTAAAGAGATGCACATAAATTAAAATAAAAAGAAAGGAAAGTGGATGAGCACGGATCATGGATAGGGGGGGGGGGTAAAGTATATTTCAAATATCTCTTTTGTCAATATAAATGTATGTTTATACAAAATTCCACCCGCGAGTTGAGTTGTTTTTTTATATAGATAAAAAACCAAATAAAGCATTTAAAAAAACAAAAAACAAAACTTTCTAAATGCTTTTTTGAATACTTTGAGGGGTCAAGTTTTTAAAATGGGGTGACTTATTGGGGGTTTCTAATATATAAGGCCCTCAAAGCCACTTCACAACTGAACTGGTCCCTGAAAAAATAGCCTTTTGAAATTTTCTTGAAAATGTGAGAAATTGCTGCTAAAGTTCAAAGCCTTGTAACGTCCTAGAAAAATGAAAGGATGTTCAAAAAACTATGTCAATCTAAAGTAGACATATGGGGGATGTTAATTAGAAACAATTTTGTGTGGTATAACTGCCTGTCTTACAAGCAGATACATTAAAATTTAGAAAAACTTTGAATTTTCGCAATTTTTCACTAAATTTTGGTGTTTTTCACAATTAAATACTGAATGTATCGAGCAAATTTTGTCAGTAACATAAAGTCCAATGTGTCACAAGAAAACAATCTCAGAATCGCTTGGATAGGTAAAAGCATTCCGAAGTTATTACCACATAAAGTGAAACATGTCAGATTTGAAAAATGAGGCTCTGTCAGGAAAATCAAAAGTGGCCAAAGAGGGAAGGGGTTAAAGAGCCGCCGCAGGAGAAGCCTTAGTAGGCTCATCAGACAGCCCAAGACACGGACAGTCTGTATGAAGTGGAAGCCCGCCCTTCTCCTTCACACTCCAGCAAACCAGGCCCTATTCTGAGTTTTATACCCAAGCAACAGCAGAGAAAACCCTCTCTGCTGTACATATTCCCTGGTCGCTTAAAACCGGACAGTTTCTGTACTGTCATTAGCTGCACTGCTACAATATATATATATATGTAATGACGGGGGTAGGGACACGGACAAGTGAGCCCTAATCTACCCGCCACTCTGTCCCTGCCTACTTGCAACGACCCGCCCTAGGCGACGGGGTACAACTGGTCGGCGGTACGCTCAGTAAGTGCAAGAGACAAACAGACAAGGGAACACAAAGCAAAGGGAAATGGGGCAGTTGCCCACGGCAACAACGTGAGCAACAAGAGTGGTGAACGAGTCGAGTCAAACCAGGAGTGCACGAGGTACCAAACGCAGAGCAGGAGAGTAGTCAGAAAGCCAGGGTCAGTATGGAGCAGGATCAAATAGTCAGAAGCTGTAGCTGGGCCAGGAAACCACACGAGAAGAATCACAAGCAAAGGAGGAACAGGAAAGGCAGGTATAAATAGACAGAGGGCGGGAGCTAGCTCCGTCTGGCCAGGCTGCGATAGGCTCTCCCACTCCTCAGCCTGCCATCCTGAGTGGTGGAAGCTGGAGTCAGTCTCAGAGACATAGACTCAGGTGCAGACTGATTACCTATGGGCGTATACACAGAAGTTGTGCCTGGCAGATCCTTTACAGTACCCCCCCCCTTTTTATGAGGGGCCACCGGACCCTTTCTAAGTGGACCTGGTTTATTGGGGAAACGAAGGTGGAACCTCCTGACCAATACCCCAGCGTGAACATCCCGGGCGGGTACCCAAGTCCTCTCCTCAGGCCCGTATCCTCGCCAATGGACCAGGTACTGGAGGGAGCCTTGGACCATCTTGCTGTCCACAATCTTGGCCACCTCGAATTCCACCCCCTCAGGGGTGAGAACGGGAACAGGAGGTTTCCTCGAGGGAGCCAAGGACGAGGAGCATCGTTTAAGGAGGGAGGCATGAAACACGTCGTGTATTCGAAAAGATGGGGGCAACTCCAGTCGGAAGGAGACAGGATTGAGGACTTCAATGACCTTATACGGCCCAATAAACCGGGGAGCAAACTTCTTGGACGGGACCTTAAGGCGCAAGTTCCTAGACGATAACCACACCAGATCCCCGACCATAAACAAGGGGTTAGCAGAACGTCTTCTATCAGCCTGAGTTTTTTGTACGCTCTGGGACGCCTCTAGGTTCTTCTGAACCTGGGCCCAGACTGTGCACAGTTCTCGATGAACGACCTCTACCTCGGGATTGTTGGAACTACCAGGTGAGACGGAGGAGAACCGTGGATTAAACCCAAAATTACAGAAAAAGGGTGAGACCCCTGACGAGTTACTGACCCGGTTATTAAGGGAAAATTCGGCAAGGGGAATGAATGAGACCAAATTATATTGACAGTCAGAGATAAAACACCTTAAATATTGTTCTAGAGATTGATTAGTCCTCTCAGTTTGACCATTAGTTTCAGGATGGAAGGCAGAGGAGAAGGACAGATTAATCTCCAACTTTTTACAGAAGGCTCTCCAAAACAATGAAACAAATTGTACCCCTCTGTCCGAAACAATATTGACAGGGACCCCATGGAGACGCAGGATGTGTTTGACAAACAAGGTAGCTAACGTCTTAGCATTGGGTAGTTTTTTGAGGGGCACAAAGTGGCACATCTTACTGAAGCGGTCTACTACAACACACACCACCGACTTGCCTTGAGATGGAGGCAAATCGGTGATAAAATCCATGGAGATATGGGTCCAAGGTCTCTGGGGAATGGGCAAAGAACGTAGTAAGCCCACTGGTAGGGACCTGGGAGTCTTGGACCTAGCACAAACCTCACAAGCGGCGACGTACGCCTTAACGTCTTTAGGCAACCCAGGCCACCAATAGTTTCTGGCAATGAGGTGTTTGGTACCCAGGAGGCCTGGATGACCAGATAGTGCAGAGTCATGATTTTCCTAAGTGCCCTTAGCCGGTATTGCAGGGGAACAAACAGCTTGTCCTCAGGAAGGTTCCCGGGAGCTGAACATTGATCAGCCGCAATTTCAGAGACTGAATCAGAATCAATAGAAGAAATGATTATACCAGGAGGCAAAATACAAGCAGGATCTTCCTCCGAAGGAGGGCTGGCCATGAAGCTACGCGACAGTGCATCGGCCTTAATATTTTTAGACCCAGCCCTATAAGTAACCAAAAAGTTGAATCTGGTAAAAAATAGCGCCCATCGAGCTTGTCTCGGGTTTAGCCTCCGGGCAGATTCTAGGAAAACCAGATTCTTGTGGTCGGTAAGGACCGTTACCTGGTGCCTAGCCCCCTCCAGGAAGTGGCGCCACTCTTCAAATGCCCATTTAATGGCTAAAAGTTTGCGGTTGCCAATATCGTAGTTACTCTCAGTGGGCGGAAACTTCCTGGAGAAGTAGGCACAGGGGCGGAGATGGGTGAGGGACCTGGTACCCTGGGACAAGACAGCCCCCACTCCCACCTCGGATGCGTCAACTTCCACGATAAATGGCTCCATTTGGTTGGGCTGAACCAGCACCGGGGCCGAGATAAAGCACTTCTTAATGACCTCAAAAGCCTGGACAGCCTCAGGTGGCCAGTGGAGGAGATCAGCACCTTTGCGAGTGAGATCCGTAAGAGGCTTAGCGATGACCGAGAAGTTAGCAATAAATCTCCTGTAATAATTAGTGAACCCCAAGAAACACTGTTACGCCTTAAGGGAGGCAGGTTGGACCCATTCCGCCACAGCCTGGACCTTGGCGGGGTCCATGCGGAATTCATGAGGAGTGAGGATTTGACCCAAAAATGGTATCTCCTGTACCCCAAACACACATTTTTCGGTTTTCGCAAACAGTTTGTTTTCCCGAAGGACCTGGAGCACCTTCCTGACATGCTCAATGAGGGAGGACCAGTCCTTGGAAAACACCAGTATGTCATCAAGGTACACTACAAGAAATACCCCCAGGTAATCTCTTAAAATCTCATTTATGAAATTCTGGAAGACCGCAGGAGCATTACACAACCCAAAGGGCATGACGAGGTATTCGAAATGACCTTCGGGCGTGTTAAACGCAGTCTTCCACTCATCCCCCTCTTTGATGCGGATAAGGTTATACGCCCCCCGTAGATCAAACTTAGAGAACCATTGGGCCCCCTGAACCTGATTAAAGAGATCAGGAATCAAAGGAAGGGGATACTGGTTCCTTACAGTGACCTTATTCAAGTTACGGTAGTCAATGCATGGCCTAAGACCACCATCCTTCTTCCCTACGAAGAAGAAGCCAGCACCTACCGGAGAAGTAGAGGGGCGAATGTAACCCTTGGCCAGGCATCCCTGGATATACTCTCTCATGGCTTCACGTTCGGGACAAGAAAGATTAAATATCCTACCCTTAGGGAGCTTAGCTCCTGGTACCAATTTGATAGCGCAATCGTATTCTCTATGAGGAGGTAACACTTCGGAGGCCTCCTTAGACAAAACATCAGCGAAGTCCTGAACAAACTCAGGTAGCGTGTTCACCTCCTCAGGGGGAGAAATATAATTAACAGAAAAACATGACGTCAAGCATTCATTACCCCATTTGGTAAGCTCCCCAGTATTCCACTCAAACGTGGGATTATGCAACTGCAACCAGGGAAGGCCTAAAACCAAATCGGACAATAATCCCTGCATCAACAGTACAGAGCACTGCTCCAAATGCATGGAGCCAACAAGGAGTTCAAAAACAGGGGTATGCTGTGTAAAATAACCATTAGCAAGAGGAGTGGAGTCGATACCCACTACCGGGACAGGTTTAGGCAAATCAATAAAAAGGCATAGCTAGAGACATGGCAAATTCCACAGACATGATATTAGTAGAAGACCCTGAATCCACGAAGGCACTGCCGGTAGCAGACCTACCCCCAAAAGAGACCTGAAAGGGAAGCAAGATTTTATTACGTTTCATATTTACGGGAAATACCTGTGCGCCCAAGTGACCTCCCCGATGATCACTTAGGCGCGGAAGTTTTCCAGCTGCTTATTCTTACACATAGGGCAGGTGTTCACTTGATGCTTGTCATCCCCACAATAGAAGCAGAGACCATTCTTCCTGCGGAACTTGTTGGGGGGACACGGAGGCCCCGAGTTGCATAGGTACCTCCGAGTCTTCCATGGAAGAGCGAAGCAACGGGACCTCGGGAGGCATCATGGGGGAGTCAGAGGGGAAAACACAAAAACGTTCAAGTTGTCGTTCCCTGAGACGTCGGTCAAGTCGTACCGCTAAAGCCATAACCTGGTCTAGGGAGTCAGAAGAGGGATAGCTAACTAGCAGGTCTTTCAGGGCGTTCGACAGACCCAAACTAAACTGGCACCTTAAGGCAGGGTCATTCCACCGAGAAGCTACGCACCACTTCCTAAAGTCAGAACAATACTCCTCAACAGGTCTCTTACCCTGATGTAAGGTCACCAGCTGACTCTCAGCAAAGGCAGTCCTGTCAGTCTCGTCATAAATGAGTCCGAGAGCAGAAAAGAAACGATCAACGGAGGAAAGTTCAGGGGCGTCAGGAGCCAAGGAGAAGGCCCACTCTTGGGGCCCTTCCTGGAGCCGGGACATAATAATACCCACCCGCTGGCTCTCAGAACCTGAGGAGTGAGGCTTTAAACGAAAGTAGAGCCTACAACTCTCCCGAAAGGAGAGAAAAGTCCTCCGGTCCACTGAGAACCGGTCAGGCAACTTGAGGTGGGGTTCAAGAGGTGAGGGGCACTACCATGGTAGCGTCAGGCTGGTTGACCCTCTGAGCCAGGGCCTGGACCTGTATGGAGAGACCCTGCATTTTCTGGGCCAGGGTCTCAAGGGGGTCCATAGTA
This sequence comes from Rhinoderma darwinii, assembly GCF_050947455.1. NCBI lineage: Eukaryota > Metazoa > Chordata > Amphibia > Anura > Rhinodermatidae > Rhinoderma > Rhinoderma darwinii. The sequence continues at coordinate 113,842 of NW_027461706.1, forward strand.
GTGTCAGGGACCAGGGTAGACTAGGTAATGGGCTTGTGATTATGTAATGACGGGGGTAGGGAAACGGACAAGTAAGCCCTAATCTACCCGCCACTCTGTCCCTGCCTGCTTGCAACGACCCGCCCTAGGCGATGGGGTACAACTGGGCGGCGGTCCCTACGCTCAGTAAGTGCAAGAGACAAACAGACAAGGGAACACAAAGCAAAGGGAAATGGGGCAGTTGCCCACGGCAACACCGTGAGCAACAAGAGTGGTGAACGAGTCGAGTCAAACCAGGAGTGCAAGAGGAACCAAACGCAGAGCAAGAGAGTAGTCAGAAAGCCAGGGTCAGTATGGAGCAGGATCAAATAGTCAGAAGCTGTAGCTGGGCCAGGAAACCACACGAGAAGAATCACAAGCAAAGGAGGAACAGGAAAGGCAGGTATAAATAGACAGAGGGCGGGAGCTAGCTCCGTCTGGCCAGGCTGCGATAGGCTCTCCCACTCCTAAGCCTGCCATCCTGAGTGGTGGAATCTGGAGTCAGTCTCAGAGACATAGACTCAGGTGCAGACTGTTTACCTATGGGCGTATACACAGAAGTTGTGCCTGGCAGATCCTTTACAATATATATATATATATATATATATATATATCTATATATATATATATATATACACATATATATACATATATATGTATATATATATATATATATATATATATATATATATACATATACAGTGAAGGAAATAAGTATTTGGTCCCTTGCTGATTTTGTAAGTTTGCCCACTGTCAAAGTTATGAACAGTCTAGAATTTTTAGGCTAGGTTAATTTTACCAGTGAGAGATAGATAATATTTAAAAAAAAACAGAAAATCACATTGTCAAAATTATATATATTTATTTGCATTGTGCACAGAGAAATAAGTATTTGATCCCCTACCAACCATTAAGAGTTCAGCCTCCTCCAGACCAGTTACACGCTCCAAATCAACTTGGTGCCTGCATTAAAGACAGCTGTCTTAAATGGTCACCTGTATAAAAGACTCCTGTCCACAGACTCAATTAATCAGTCTGACTCTAACCTCTACAACATGGGCAAGACCAAAGAGCTTTCTAAGGATGTCAGGGACAAGATCATAGACCTGCACAAGGCTGGAATGGGCTACAAAACCATAAGTAAGACGCTGGTTGAGAAGGAGACAACTGTTGGTGCAATAGTAAGAAAATGGAAGACATACAAAATGACTGTCAATCGACATCGATCTGGGGCTCCATGCAAAATCTCACCTCTTGGGGTATCCTTGATCCTGAGGAAGGTGAGAGCTCAGCTGAAAACTACACGGGGGGAACTTGTTAATGATCTCAAGGCAGCTGGGACCACAGTCACCAAGAAAACCATTGGTAACACATTACGCCGTAATGGATTCAAATACTGCAGTGCCAGCAAGGTCCCCCTGCTCAAGAAGGCACATGTACAGGCCCGTCTGAAGTTTGCAAATGAACATCTGGATGATTCTGAGAGTGATTGGGAGAAGGTGCTATGGTCAAATGAGACTAAAATTTAGCTCTTTGGCATTAACTCAACTCGCCGTGTTTGGAAGAAGAGAAATGCTGCCTATGACCCAAAGAACACCGTCCCCACTGTCAAGCATGGAGGTGGAAACATTATGTTTTGGGAGTGTTTCTCTGCTAAGGGCACAGAACTACTTCACCGCATCAATGGGAGAATGGATGGAGCCATGCACCGTCAAATCCTGAGTGACAACCTCCTTCCTCCCACCAGGACATTAAAAATGGCTCGTGGCTGGGTCTTCCAGCACGACAATGACCCAAAACATACAGCCAAGGCAACAAAGGAGTGGCTCAAAAGAAGCACATTAAGGTCATGGAGTGGCCTAGCCAGTCTCCAGACCTTAATCCCATCGAAAACTTATGGAGGGAGCTGAAGATCCGAGTTGCCAAGCGACAGCCTTGAAATCTTAATGATTTACGGATGATCTGCAAAGAGGAGTGGGACAAAATGCCATCTAACATGTGTGCAAACCTCATCATCAACTACAAAAAACGTCTGACTGCTGTGCTTGCCAACAAGGGTTTTGCCACCAAGTATTAAGTCTTGTTTTTCAAAGGGATCAAATACTTATTTCTCTGTGCACAATGCAAATAAATATATATAATTTTGACTATGTGATTTTCTGTTTTTTTTTTAGGTAATCTATCTCTAACTGGTAAAATTAACCTAGCCTAAAAATTCTAGACTGTTCATGTCTTTGACAGTGGGCAAACTTACAAAATCAGCAAGGGATCAAATACTTATTTCCTTCACTGTATATATATATATAGGACCTGGACATCCTATCAGGCTTGAGAAAGGCTCCAGTGAACGGAGCTGAAACGTTGCACGGGCAATAAAAGTACCCACTTTTTTCACCCTTACTATTGGAGTTGCTGCTGATTTTTTGACATATATATATATATATATATATATATATATATATATATATATATATATATATATATATATTTATTTATATATGAGCAGTATAGTATTGTTTGAGCCACCGTACCACTTTAAGTGTTGTAACCAAATAAGCTAATGGGCCATTGTAATAATAGTTGTGTGTTCAGTAAAGATAATTGTCCAACGGTCATTTGGTCTGCGATTGTATTTGTTTTGATGGGGCGCTACTCGAGTAAGCCCAGTGTTACAGAACGACCATCTACGAGTAGTAGAATTTTTAATATGGCCCCATTACAATCCATGTCCATGATTGGAAGTATTTATAGTGATAGTCTAAGAGAAAATATTCTTGAGATTATTGTTTCCATATCCGCACTGAACACACAAGTCACACCTGAGCTGTTATTTGCAGATAAATGTTGTATAAACCATACAACCAGATGCATTGTATATCTTTTATTTGGACAATCTTGTGAGTCCACAAGTGAATACATTCTTTATTTAGTGTTTTACATTATGTTGAATTTAGGACATTCTCTACTAAAATATTTACCATAACTTTGGGTGTAGTTGACAAAGTATGATAAAATTATTAATTAATTATTACTCTCATCAGACAGTTGATTGTATATTGTCCATTTTTATAGTAAGTTTACACAGGTTGGATTTGCTGCGGAAAACAATGCAGTAAATCCGATTTAGATACTGTAAATCCACTCCAAATCGTGTTTGATTTGGTGCAGATTTTTGACCAGATTTGCCGCTGCAGAGAAGATCAGGGGGGAATAGGGGATTAAAAAAAAAAGTCCATACTCACCTACTCCTGTCATCCCAGGAGGCTGGCTGTACAGAGAAGAACCCAGGGGAGCAGTGAGGCATTGCTACTAGAGCGCCAGGGGGAGAAGTATGTTTTGTTTTTATTTTAGAGTAAAAAAAAATCCTTTTTCTTGCTTGTTATTTTTCCTGCGACGTCTCAGCTTTTCTGCAGGGAAACTCCCGACACTGATCATTTGCTGCAGATTTTTCCTTTCTCATTGAACTCAATGGAGAAATCTGAAACAAATGCGCAACCATTATGCAGCATAAATTGACATGTTGCAGATTAAAAATTCTGCACCGCAGTTCAATTTCTGCACATACATTTTCTGCAGCATGTAGATGAGATTTGTTGAATCTCATCCACTTTGCTGCTACTGTAATACTCTGCAGATTTTCCGCCCACAAATCCAGAAGGAAAATCTGCAGCAATTTCATTACATGTAAACAGCATAAGTAACTATTGCGTTTTTAAAAACAGTCTTGAAAAATAAATCGTAACTTGCCCTTTAATTATACTTTTATAGGTACAATTTTTTATTTTAAAGCAACTCGTCGGTAATCAAACAACGGACTGAACCATAGATGGGTGGATAAAATAAAAGAGCAGGTAAACTGCAGCAATATGCTTAAAAAAAAAAGAGAAGACAGCAGTGAGACGCAGAACTTTCACTTTTTCATGTTTTTAATTGTATGGCTGCCTTTCTATATCATATTTTTCATTTTGGTGACTCTTACCTGTTTTTGTAGTGGTACATTCCACTGTTTGTTGGCAGAGTTGGGCTCAGTTGCTATGACAACTGTTATGCTGCAGCACTGGTCAGTTCAACTGCCACCCTACAGACCGCTTGAAGACCATTGCAAGACCAGTGCTGTGGCCCCACGAATTGTATGGAGATGATGCTGTTTCTCACTCTACCCTGTTTCTGGACTGTAAGGTGAATACAGATGCCACCCAGACACCAGCATGTCTACTAAAAGTGTTGGTACAGAGGTAAGTGCCCTCATTTCACTACTAAATATTCCAGACCCCGTCATCCAGTGTAAAAGTGGCCAAGCATGGGAAGTCACCCTCCATTAATGTCTATGGGAGAAACGGCAACAGCTGAGCATGCTCCATCCTAGGGACCAGTGGGGTCCCATTGGTCAGACTCCCACCAATCCAACACATATCAAATTAATCTCCCTTAAATGTCCTTCACAGGAAAAGAAAACATTTATAAGGTCTCATGTGATTCCCTATAGCTCATATTTTGTATGTCTTTTTTCAGAAATAAAAACAAAACCTTTTTTTTTTTAAACATGTTTTTTATCACCCTCATTGCTCTACTTTCATTTTCATATAAAAACAGAAATGTTATGGTTATAATGCCGGTCACTGACTGCTCATCTTCAATAGGGAAAGACCACCGCAGAACCGCCAGAGATAAAATTCGGAGATCATTTATAATTAGAGGGAGCAAAGTGAGTAATGATTTATACAGGATCACTGAGATTTATTAAGACTAGTGCAAGGGAAATGTGAAGCAGTTGCCCATGGCAACCAATCAAATTCCAGCTGCCATTTCTCAGTGGCTCTTTATAAAATGAAAGCAATGACCTCATTGGTTACTATGGACAACTGCTCCACTTTACATTGCCCAGTGAGCTTGTATAAATCTGTATTCAGTTTGCTCCCTCTTGTGACATCCTTGTGTTGCAACTTTATTTATTTTTATTAAATGTATGTTTTAGCTGTTATTTTATATTGACTTTTATTAAAAAAAGGTTCTATAATTTTTCAGATGCGGCCTTCATATATCCTCTATACTTAGAAGCTGCATCATTCACTAACACCCAAATCTGTCACTCAGCTGAAATGATGGCTCAGCTAAGAGCGGGTGTTGATCACATCTAAGTTGTTAGAGACACACAGGACCCACTCTCAGCCAAACCGTCAGTTCAGCTGAGTGATGGATATGGCTGAGAGCGAACAAAGCAGCATAAGTAGCGAGACTTGAAGAAATGGATAATAGTCCCGTATATCAGAGAACCCACATAGTGGTGCTAGATAGCAGAAAGCCACCAACTTTGTAATCTCCACAAAAAGGAACAATGTTCTTGCACCTGATTGAGCCCTCTAGACCTCTGGGCCCTATTGCAGCTGCTATGGCTGTTACGGCTATAGTTACACCAATGTATGAACCTCAGCGCCATGAATCTGTGTGCAAATCATGAAATTAAGGTAGAATTAGGCCAGACAATGCTGTTAGGAAATGGCATGATATTTTTGTTTCACAGCATTTGAGCACCATGGCTGGCACTATGCATCGGCCCAGCTGGCCATTTATTTTTTTTAAAGTAGCAGCAGGGCTGACACTGTTTATGGGGTTAACAGCCACTTTTTATGTGGCAGCTGGTAGGCAATGTGGTAGACAATGTATACCATGGTAATGCAACTGGGTTACTATGGCATCTAAAAAATTTATTTTTTTGTGCCCTGCTAGAGCCGAGACTTTCATTTGCTGAAGAGTAAAGTCGTAGCTGTAAGAACACTTCACAATGGTCTAGCCCTGACAAAAATGAAAAGTAAAGCGAACCACCTCAGCCGTAAGTCACTGGATTTAAAGGAGTTGTCCGTATGCATTTTTTTATACTAACGACCTATCCACAAGATTGGTTATCAGCATATGATCGGCGGGGGCCCAACACCCAGACCCCACAACGATCAGCTGTTTTGGCTGCCTCTGGAAGTTATGCAGTGGTCAGTGCCAGAAGCAGATGGCTTCATTCACAGGATAACGGCCATGCTGCAGAACTGCAGCTCTGCTCTTATTCAAGTGAATAGGAGCAGAGCTGCAGTACTATAGCACAGCTGCAATACAGTGTACAAGCCATCTGCTTCCAACACCGGAAACTGCATAACATCCGATGCCTGGTTCGGGGTCTGGGTGTCGGACCCCCACCCATCACATACTGATAACCTATCTTGTGGATAGGTCATCAGTATGGAAAACCGTCCCATGCCCAGACAGCCCCTTTAATGTTTTTATATTTATTGTTTTACTGTGCCTTTCCCTTCACATGATCAATATTATAATCATTATGATATGCCTGGTCTGCATTGTGATGATGCCCTTTATATCTCTTTATTTGGCCAGTCTATGGTAGAATTGGAAATGGCCAGTCCATTTGTATATAATCTAGAAATGTAATTTAGTAAAACATCAATGGAAAAACCTTTTTATGTAAATGTACTGTAGCGTAAAACTGAAAAGTAGAAATCATTTATAACTGCGATCCTCAACTGCATGTAAGAGAGAAGAACATCAGCCAACACAAGTTCATTAAAGGATTGTCCCATCAGAGACGAGAAAGGAGGAAGGGAAATGTAATATTACATAGTGACAAGTCAAATGAATGGCTATTTATGTTATGTATAGACGACTCCAGTCCTCCAGAACAGGAACCGCTTTAACATATTGTCTCTCCATTTTGGCTCATAGACTGGGGGTTCCTGAGCGTCTAATCACCTTCTATATCTTCTTCATATACATGTCTTCATAAGACAACCCCTTTAAACAACACGTCCAGTATAGAAAACCTATATGTAGACATATCAGAGGTTTTCATCACTGGGGTGTAGTCTCTGATACCACCCACCATTCCCTAGAAAGAAGATGCTTGTAGCTCATTGGTATCTCAGTAGAGTATCTATTTACAGAGGCAGAATTTTAATACATTGTATATTACTTATCACTTTAGGTGCTGACACTTTTTAACATTTATTTAGCATTAGTACAGAACCACTTCAACTAATACTGCCATTCAGTAACCAAGCAGCAGTGTCCTAGTCACTTACTAGGACTGCATTTTGTAACACCTCAACTCAGAAATCAAATAATATCACCATCCCATGCCAAAATGATACTGCTATAGAAGGCCAAAAATGGGCACTTTATAGTAAGGCCTTACATTTCTAGAGTAAAACCAACTCAAAATGCCCAAATAAAGCCACAAGGAAGTGCTGTAATACCGCCCAGCTAAATGAATTTTGTAATAATATAAATTAAAGTTACTTTGTAATATACATCGTATTGAAATTTTGCTCCATATAGCAGCTACAAAAAGAACAGAATAACCTTAAAGGAACAGTGTCATCACAAATAAATTTTTTATATGTTAAAGATGTTAGTGCTTTAATAAAAACGTTTATATTCATTTGTGTGTTTGTGTTTTACTGTTTCTTATTTTTACACTTTTTCTTCCCTATGGGGGCTGCCATTTTTTGTTCCATTTCTGTGTGTGTCGATTAACGACACACACAGACATGGAATACGGCAGCCACAGTCCCATAGGGACTGCGAACGGCTCCCGTCCCATTGACTGCCGTGTACGGCGTCTGTGTGGGAACTGCGCATGCGCCGCTCCCACACAGTCCTATTCGAAATTGGCGCCGTCCGGCGCCATTTTCCTGTGGACCGGAAGTCGCGGCCGGACAGTAATATTACTACTTCCGGTCGCGGCTTCCGGACTTGTGCACATGGAACAGCGGCAGCAAAGGGAGTGGACGGGCCGGAGGGAGCCGCGGCGGCAGGAGCAGGTAAGAGATTTCAATGTATGTTAGTGTTTGTGTGTGTTTACTACTGTATGTAAACCTACTACACTGTGGGTTACCTCAAAAAATGGCGACACACAGTGTAGGAGGTTAAACCTTTCAAACCCCTCGTTTATCCCGGCACTAGCCAGGATAAAGGAGGGGGGGATGCTGAGAGCTCACTAGAGCGAGGGCTTTTAACCCAATGTTGCAATGCTGCAATTTTGGGAACTAGCTCCATCTAGTGACCAAAAATGGGTAGTATTATAAATTAGAAAAAATTTATAATATTTCCTGACTCGCGAAAAAAATAAAAAAAATTTGAACAATGTTTAATCACCCACACACTAAATGTTTAATTTTTTTTTAAAAAAAACATGTTTTTCTGGCAACACATTCCCTTTAATCTACTTCCTTTGAGTTTTAAGTCAACAAATCCTTGTTCCCTCAATTATTCTGTGTTCGATGAAAAGTAAAAAAAAAACAACGTATCAGGATTGATTGATATTGCTACATCATGTCGTGAAGATGTACTTAGTGCCGGTGTGACTGCTAGGACTGCCGCCTGTGAAGAGAATAATGCTGTATCGGCACTGGTTGGATTGACGCTGCTCCTTCCGCTATGTCTGGCATCTCTTGATCAGTATTAGTTTAGGCGGTCAGACATTATATTTGTTGGCATGTCCTAGAGATATGCCAGTAATTATGATAGGTAAACAACCATTACATGTAACAATGTAGAGGTTACACTGTAATAATAATGTGGTCGTCCAACCCAATGACAATTTTTCCAAATAGCTTACATGTGTTTACAATAACAAAAGAAGTAATACTCACCTTACCAATACCCTGCCACTCCTGTTCCGACACTTTCATTGTCCCCCGCTGATATCTGTTTAGCTTTAGGCCTTATTCACACGAACGTGATAAACGTCCGTGTGTCGGCCGTTAAAACAATGGCCGTCACACGGACCTATATAATTCAATGTGGCCGTTCACACGTCAGTTGTTTAAACGGACCGTGGTAAGGGTCCATGAGAAAATAGGACATGACCTATTTTTTCACACTTCACGCATCCCTCCATAGACTCTAAGGCATTATTCACACGAGCAATGCGCATCTCGGACGTGAAAAACTACAGTTCTGCGGTGCGGGATGCGATGTCACGCATCCCCCATAGATTAGAGCCTATGGAGGGATGCGTGAAGCGTGAAAAAATAGGACATGTCCTATTTTCTCACTGACCCTTCACATGGTCTGTTGAAACAACTGACGTGTGAACGGCCACATTGAATTATATAGGTCCGTGTGACGGCCGTTGTTTCAACGGCCGACACACGGACGTTTATCACATTCATGTGAATAAGGCCTAATCTATGGGGGATGCGTGACATCACGTCCCACAGCGCAGAGCACGGATGCACCTCGGACGTGAAAAACTACGCACACAGCGCTCGTGTCATTAATGTGTTGACAAGACATGTGACTGCTGCAGACAATCACTGACTGCAAAGGTAAACCCAGTGGTGTGGACATATCACCACTACAGCCAGTAATTGACTACAGCGGTCACATGTCGTGTCGACACATCATTGCTGAGGTCAGAAGAACAGGGAGTAGCAGGCAACCAGGGACACGCTAGCATGGGAGAAAAGGGGATCAAAAAAATTTGGATTACTGTTTTTTTTATTATTGGTAAGGTGAGTATTATTATATTTTTTCAATTTTATTGGTAAGGTGAGTGTTGCTACATTTATTTTGTTATACCTATGCAAGTTGTTTGAATTTTTTTTTTTAGCCTGTTTCAATTATGGATTAACAGAATTACTGAGTTTTGATTCTAGGCTATTGCAAATTTACTGTTTGAAAAGACTTAATAATGACAACAATTCTGTTTGAGAAATGGATGATGGTTTATTTGTATATTTATGACATATATTAGGCGACAGGTATGCTATCAGGGATCTCCCATCCTCAAAATAAGTGCGGGTCCTACAGCTATTATCCACATCCATGAGACACATACTCTGGATATGCCATAAATATCTAAGATGAGAATATCCTTTTAAAGGACGAGTGTCGCGAAAATTTTTTTTTTTATATCAATTTGCTTTTAATGTTTTATTAAAAAATGTTTTATTTATTTGTGTGTTTGTGTTTTACTTTTTTTTATTTTGTAACTTTTTCTTGTCTATGGGTGCAGCCATTTTTTTTTCCATCTCTGTATGTGTCGATTAACGACACATACAGACATGGAATACGGCACATACAGCCCCATAGTGAATGCGAACAGGGCCCGTTCCATCCACTATGCTGTACGCCGTCTGTGTGGGAGCGGCGCATGCCACACAGTCCAAATTGAAGGTTTTCGGCCAAAAGATGTCCGGCGCCATTTTCTTGTGGACCGGAAGCCGCGGCCGGACAGTAAGATTACTACTTCCGGTCGCGGCTTCCGGACTTGTGCACTTGGAACGGAGGGAGCAGACGGAGCGGACGGACCAGAGGGAGCGGCGGCGGCAGGAGCAGGTAAGTTAGGTCTGTGTATGCAGGTGTTTTAGTGCGTGATTACTACTGTATGTAAACCTACTACACTGTGTGTTAGCTCAAAAAATGGCGACACACAGTGTAGGAGGTTTGACCGTTCAATCCCCTCCTTTCTCCTGGCACTAGCCAGGATAAAAGAGGGGGGATTCTGTGAGCTCACTAGAGCGAGTGAGTATTCTCAAATTTTGCAGCATAAAGCAATGTGGTTGCTTTACCACATGCCAATGCTTCAATTTTGGGAATTGCTCCATCTAGTGACCAGCACTGGGAAATGTTATAAATTAGAATCTAATTTATAATATTTCCTGACTCGTGAAAAAAATTAAAAAAATTAGAACAATGTTTAATCACTTATACACTAACTAGCGCTTCATGTGGTACAAGTTGGTGTGGTCTCTCAGGAAGGGCCATGAGGCAAGAGCAGGCCAGGAGGGAAGAGGAGACCCTTAGTGGAGCCAGGGAGCAGGAACAAGAGCGAGAACTTTGAGACTGTTTGTCCTTTTAAACCCCCACCCCCCGTGCACATCTGTGTGACCTCACAGGCTCATGCACGTGAAAGGGAGGGAGCCTGGGCCTCATGGAATTCCATTATCTAGTAGGGGGATGGAAGGGCAGTTGGAACTTCCTGCTTCCTGGATTAGTTCATTGTTTGTTTTACATCCAGGGTGTCTGATTAGATGATACCTTTCTGGAGTGACAAATACATACATATATATATATATATATCTATACTACATGTACATAGATATAAATATATAAAACAATTCCCTTTACAGATATCTTCTTTTTTCAAAATACCATGTAGCTGTCGTGGTATGGCACCATTTGCTGGTTAGGAAGTCATATGAGTTTATTTTATGTGATGGTGTTCAGTAAGTTTCTTTTAGTCTTTCAATCCAGTGAATCAACAGTTACTTGGTTTTAGTAAATTTGCGACCAGACTACTTCTGAGTACCACTGTACTATGGGAACGTTACTATTTTCTACTATTTTCTACTATTTACAATAAGTGGCACGAAACATTTGTAAAGACACCAATTGTGGAGATGGAGAGGCAAGGCTGAAGGGGAGGAGGAGGCCTTTATTTGAACATAACAATACTTGTGTTGTTATGTTCAAAAGTCTTATTAAGGGCCTGTTCACATCACCGTTCATTTCCGTTCCGGGGTTCCGTCAGAGGGTTCGGTCGGGTGAACCCCGCAACGGAAAGTGAAACGGAAGCTGTGCTGTCAGTTTCACTTTCCGTTGCGGGGTTCACCCGACGGAACCCTCCGATGGAACCCCGGCACGGAAATGAACGGTGATGTGAATAGGCCCTAACAAAGGTTTTTGATAGCTCGCTATCTTTTTGTCCAAATTCTTTAATTACCCACTATCTAAATAATATAATAGAAAAAGCATTATTTACTCACCTAATATTCCAAGAGCTGTTTTACAAATGTTTGGAGACTCATATGTATATTGTACTAAAAGCCAATTCCTGTAGTGGTGCCATGGGTTTAGAGATAAAGAGCCAGGACTGAAGCAGATAAGTAGAGCTTTTGTGTGATGATAAATTGTGTAGATTTAGGATATCCAGGGCTTGTTTGTTTTCCAATGTGTAGCTATCATCTGTGTTACTAGAGAATCGATACATTTTCTACCTATAGAGTTATGAAATAGTTAATGATGGTGTTCATTATGTTATTTTAGTCTTTGAAGCCAGTGACTCCATAGGGACTTGTTTTTTGATTAAATTTGCCACCAGTCTCTACTTATTTGTCCCAGAGTAGTATGTGATATCTCATAGGCAGGGATTTGAAACTATTTTTATAAGAATTCTGGACTGACTGGTTTCCTGGATGATGAGGTCTTAGGCTATGGGAACTTTACTGTCTGCTGATTTTTATAATAAGTAACGCAAAGAATTGGTAAAGACACCAATTTTGGAGATGGAGAGGAAAGGCTGAAGGGGAGGAGGAGGCCTTTATTTGAAGATAACAATTCTTGTGTTGTTATGTTCAAAAGTCTTATCTAGTAAGTTTCCCATAGCTCGCTATCTTTTTTTCCAATTTCTTCATGTACCCACTATCTGACAAATATAATAGAAGTAGCATTATTTACTCACCTAATATTCCAAGAGCTGTTTTACAAATGGTTGGAGACTCATATGTATATTGGGCTTAAAGCCAATGCCTGTAGTGGTGCCATAGGTTTTGATAAAGAACCAGGACTGAAGCAGATTTTGAGAGCTTTTGTGTGATGATAAATTGTGTAGACTTAGGATATCCAGACCTTGTATGTTTTCCAATGCATAGCTATCATGTGTTGCACTATAGAATCAATACATTTTGTAAAAAAAAAGTGCTTGTAAAGGGGTATACACTTCGGGGTGAATTTATTCTGTGTTTTCCTGTTTATTGTAAAAAAGTTGGGATTTTTTGGTATAGTTTTCAATTTTGTTTTATACTTGCACACATTTCATGTTAAAGTTGTACTCTCATTTGATTTTGATTGGCTGTGTATAATCATGGAGATTTTATCTAGATTATTTTACTATATTTTATATGTTATTCTGTTACATTGAAGTTAGATGTACCTCAAATCATTATAGTTACATTGGTAATATGGTGAGATTGCTATCATATCACTGTGTCATTTCCATTATGTTCATCTAATTTCCAATGGAGATGTCTGGTCAGAAGTGGTTTGTTTGGTTCAGTTGCTGGGCCCTCCTTGGATATTGGTGCTTCATGTGAAGTGGAATAACTTAGGGTAGGTCCCTTTAGCTGGATTTGGTCAGGGCAATAAAGAGAGATGTAATGCTTATGTTATTGCTCCTCTCTCTCAAGGTAAAATTGTGTGGTCTGAGATGGTATCATGTTTGTTTTGGAGAAATACCACAGACCAATAACCTTGAAAGGTATTGGGAATAAAGAGGTCTGCTTTTTTCAAAATTCTGTGTAGGTGTCATAGTATGGCGCCATTTGCTGGTTAGGAAGTCATCTGATTTGATTTTACTGATGGTGTTCACTGTGTTTTTTTAGTCTTTGAAATCAGTGACTCCACAGGGACTTGGTTTTGGTAAATTTGTCACCAGTCTCTACTTCTGTGTACCAGAGTAGTATGTGATATCTGATAGCCAGGGGTTTGAAACTATTTTTTTAAGAATTCTGTACTGACTGGATTTCCGGATTATGAGGTCCTAGGCTATAGGAACTTTAGTATTTGCTGCTATTTACAATAAGTGACACATAAGATTGGTAAAGACACCAATTTTGGAGATGGAGAGGCAAGGCTAAAGGGGAGGAGGAGGCCTTTATTTGAAAATAACAATTCTTGTGTTGTTATGTTCAAAAGTCTTATCTAGTAAGTTTCCCATAGGAAGGTATTGGGAATAGAGAAATTTTTTTTTTTCAAAATTCCATGTAGGTGTCGTCGTATGGCACCATTTGCTTGTTAGGAAGTCATATGAGTTTATTTTACATGATGGTGTTCATTATGTTATTTTAGTCTTTGAAGCCAGTGACTCCATAGGGACTTGTTTTTTTATTAAATTTGCCACCAGCCTCTACTTATTTGTCCCAGAGTAGTATGTGATATCTCATAGGCAGGGATTTGAAACTATTTTTTTAAGAATTCTGGACTGACTGGTTTCCTGGATGATGAGGTCTTAGCCTATGGGAACTTTACTGTCTGCTGATTTTTATAATAAGTAACGCAAAGAATTGGTAAAGACACCAATTTTGGAGATGGAGAGGAAAGGCTGAAGGGGAGGAGGAGGCCTTTATTTGAAGATAACAATTCTTGTGTTGTTATGTTCAAAAGTCTTATCTAGTAAGTTTCCCATAGCTCGCTATCTTTTTTTCCAAATTCTTCATGTACCCACTATCTGACAAATATAATAGAAGTAGCATTATTTACTCACCTAATATTCCAAGAGCTGTTTTACAAATGGTTGGAGACTCATATGTATATTGGGCTTAAAGCCAATGCCTGTAGTGGTGCCATAGGTTTAGATAAAGAACCAGGACTGAAGCAGATTTTGAGAGCTTTTGTGTGATGATAAATTGTGTAGACTTAGGATATCCAGACCTTGTACGTTTTCCAATGCGTAGCTATCATGTGTTGTACTATAGAATCAATACATTTTGTAAAAAAAAAGTGCTTGTAAAGGGGTATACACTTCTGGGTGAATTAATTCTGTGTTTTCCTGTTTATTGTAAAAAAAAGTTGGGATTTTTTTGGTATAGTTTTCAATTTTGTTTTATACTTGCACACATTTCATGTTAATGTTGTACTCTCATTTGATTTTGATTGGCTGTGTATAATAATGGAGATTTTATCTAGATTCTTTTACTATATTTTATATGTTATTCTGTTACATTGAAGTTAGATGTACCTCAAATCATTATAGTTACATTGGTAATATGGTGAGATTGCTATCATATCACTGTGTCATTTCCATTATGTTCATCTAATTTCCAATGGAGATGTCTGGTCAGAAGTGGTTTGTTTGGTTCAGTTGCTGGGCCCTCCTTGGATATTGGTGCTTCATGTGAAGTGGAATTACTTAGGGTAGGTCCCTTTTGCTGGATTTGGTCAGGGCAATAAAGAGAGATGTAATGCTTATGTTATTGCTCCTCTCTCTCAAGGAAAAATTGTGTGGTCTGAGATGGTATCATGTTTGTTTTGGAGAAATACCACAGACCAATAACCTTAAAAGGTATTGGGAATAAAGAGGTCTGCTTTTTTCAAAATTCTGTGTAGGTGTCATAGTATGGCGCCATTTGCTGGTTAGGAAGTCATCTGATTTTATTTTAGTGATGGTGTTCACTGTTTTTTTTTTAGTCTTTGAAACCAGTGACTCCACAGGGACTTGGTTTTGGTAAATTTGTCACCAGTCTCTACTTCTGTGTACCAGAGTAGTATGTGATATCTGATAGCCAGGGGTTTGAAACTATTTTTTTAAGAATTCTGTACTGACTGGATTTCCGGATTATGAGGTCCTAGGCTATAGGAACTTTAGTATTTGCTGCTATTTACAATAAGTGACACATAAGATTGGTAAAGACACCAATTTTGGAGATGGAGAGGCAAGGCTGAAGGGGAGGAGGAGGCCTTTATTTGAAGATAACAATTCTTGTGTTGTTATGTTCAAAAGTCTTATCTAGTAAGTTTCCCATAGGAAGGTATTGGGAATAGAGACATATTTTTTTTTCAAAATTCCATGTAGGTGTCGTGGTATGGCACCATTTGCTTGTTAGGAAGTCATATGAGTTTATTTTACAGGATGGTGTTCATTATGTTATTTTAGTCTTTGAAGCCAGTGACTCTATAGGGACTTGTTTTTTGATTAAATTTGTCAACAGTCTCTACTTATTTGTCCCAGAGTAGTATGTGATATCTCATAGGCAGGGATTTGAAACTATTTTTTTAAGAATTCTGCACTGACTGGTTTCCTGGATGATGAGGTCTTAGGCTATGGGAACTTTACTGTCTGCTGACTTTTATAATAAGTAACGCAAAGAATTGGTAAAGACACCAATTTTGGAGATGGAGAGGAAAGGCTGAAGGGGAGGAGGAGGCCTTTATTTGAAGATAACAATTCTTGTGTTGTTATGTTCAAAAGTCTTATCTAGTAAGTTTCCCATAGCTCGCTATCTTTTTTTCCAAATTCTTCATGTACCCACTATCTGACAAATATAATAGAAGTAGCATTATTTACTCACCTAATATTCCAAGAGCTGTTTTACAAATGGTTGGAGACTCATATGTATATTGGTCTTAAAGCCATTGCCTGTAGTGGTGCCATAGGTTTAGATAAAGAACCAGGACTGAAGCAGATTTTGAAAGCTTTTGTGTGATGATAAATTGTGTAGACTTAGGATATCCACACCTTGTACGTTTTCCAATGTGTAGCTATCATGTGTTGTACTATAGAATCAATACATTTTGTAAAAAAAAAGTGCTTGTAAAGGGGTATACACTTCTGGGTGAATTAATTCTGTGTTTTCCTGTTTACTGTAAAAAAGTTGGGATTTTTTTGCTATAGTTTTCAATTTTGTTTTATACTTGCACACATTTCATGTTAATGTTGTACTCTCATTTGATTTTGATTGGCTGTGTATAATCATGGAGAAATTATATCTAGATTATTTTACTATATTTTATATGTTATTCTGTTACATTGAAGTTAGATGTACCTCAAATCATTATAGTTACATTGGTAATATGGTGAGATTGCTATCATATCACTGTGTCATGTCCATTATGTTCATCTAATTTCCAATGGAGATGTCTGGTCAGAAGTGGTTTGTTTGGTTCAGTTGCTGGGCCCTCCTTGGATATTGGTGCTTCATGTGAAGTGGAATAACTTAGGGTAGGTCCCTTTAGCTGGATTTGGTCAGGGCAATAAAGAGAGATGTAATGCTTATGTTATTGCTCCTCTCTCTCAAGGTAAAATTGTGTGGTCTGAGATGGTATCATGTTTGTTTTGGAGAAATACCACAGACCAATAACCTTGAAAGGTATTGGGAATAAAGAGGTCTGCTTTTTTCAAAATTCTGTGTAGGTGTCATAGTATGGCGCCATTTGCTGGTTAGGAAGTCACCTGATTTGATTTTAGTGATGGTGTTCACTGTGTTTTTTTAGTCTTTGAAACCAGTGACTCCACAGAGACTTGGTTTTGGTAAATTTGTCACCAGTCTCTACTTCTGTGTACCAGAGTAGTATGTGATATCTGATAGCCAGGGGTTTGAAACTATTTTTTTAAGAATTCTGTACTGACTGGATTTCCGGATTATGAGGTCCTAGGCTATAGGAACTTTAGTATTTGCTGCTATTTACAATAAGTGACACATAAGATTGGTAAATACACCAATTTTGGAGATGGAGAGGCAAGGCTGAAGGGGAGGTGGAGGCCTTTATTTGAAGATAACAATTCTTGTGTTGTTATGTTCAAAAGTCTTATCTAGTAAGTTTCCCATAGGAAGGTATTGGGAATAGAGACATATTTTTTTTTCAAAATTCCATGTAGGTGTCGTGGTATGGCACCATTTGCTTGTTAGGAAGTCATATGAGTTTATTTTACATGATGGTGTTCATTATGTTATTTTAGTCTTTGAAGCCAGTGACTCTATAGGGACTTGTTTTTTGATTAAATTTGCCACCAGTCTCTACTTATTTGTCCCAGAGTAGTATGTGATATCTCATAGGCAGGGATTTGAAACTATTTTTTTAAGAATTCTGGACTGACTGGTTTCCTGGATGATGAGGTCTTAGGCTATGGGAACTTTACTGTCTGCTGATTTTTATAATAAGTAACGCAAAGAATTGGTAAAGACACCAATTTTGGAGATGGAGAGGAAAGGCTGAAGGGGAGGAGGAGGCCTTTATTTGAAGATAGCAATTCTTGTGTTGTTATGTTCAAAAGTCTTATCTAGTAAGTTTCCCATAGCTCGCTATCTTTTTTTCTAAATTCTTCATGTACCCACTATCTGACAAATATAATAGAAGTAGCATTATTTACTCACCTAATATACCAAGAGCTGTTTTACAAATGGTTGGAGACTCATATGTATATTGGGCTTAAAGCCAATGCCTGTAGTGGTGCCATATGTTTCGATAAAGAACCAGGACTGAAGCAGATTTTGAGAGCTTTTGTGTGATGATAAATTGTGTAGACTTTGGATATCCAGACCTTGTACGTTTTCCAATGCGTAGCTATCATGTGTTGTACTATAGAATCAATACATTTTGTAAAAAAAAAAGTGCTTGTAAAGGGGTATACACTTCTGGGTGAATTAATTCTGTGTTTTCCTGTTTATTGTAAAAAAGTTGGACATTTTTTGGTATAGTTATCAATTTTGTTTTATACTTGCACACATTTCATGTTAATGTTGTACTCTCATTTGATTTTGATTGGCTGTGTATAATCATGGAGATTTTATCTAGATTCTTTTACTATATTTTATATGTTATTCTGTTACATTGAAGTTAGATGTACCTCAAATCATTATAGTTACATTGGTAATATGGTGAGATTGCTATCATATCACTGTGTCATTTCCATTATGTTCATCTAATTTCCAATGGAGATGTCTGGTCAGAAGTGGTTTGTTTGGTTCAGTAGCTGGGCCCTCCTTGGATATTGGTGCTTCATGTGAAGTGGAATAACTTAGGGTAGGTCCCTTTAGCTGGATTTGGTCAGGGCAATAAAGAGAGATGTAATGCTTATGTTATTGCTCCTCTCTCTCTCAAGGTAAAAATGTGTGGTCTGAGATGGTATCATGTTTGTTTTGGAGAAATACCACAGACCAATAACCTTGAAAGGTATTGGGAATAAAGAGGTCTGCTTTTTTCAAAATTCTGTGTAGGTGTCATAGTATGGCGCCATTTGCTGGTTAGGAAGTCACCTGATTTGATTTTAGTGATGGTGTTCACTGTGTTTTTTTAGTCTTTGAAACCAGTGACTCCACAGGGACTTGGTTTTGGTAAATTTGTCACCAGTCTCTACTTCTGTGTACCAGAGTAGTATGTGATATCTGATAGCCAGGGGTTTGAAACTATTTTTTTAAGAATTCTGTACTGACTGGATTTCCGCATTATGAGGTCCTAGGCTATAGGAACTTTAGTATTTGCTGCTATTTACAATAAGTGACACATAAGATTGGTAAAGACACCAATTTTGTAGATGGAGAGGAAAGGCTGAAGGGGAGGAGGAGGCCTTTATTTGAAGATAACAATTCTTGTGTTGTTATGTTCAAAAGTCTTATCTAGTAAGTTTCCCATAGGAAGGAATTGGGAATAGAGACATATTTATTTTTCAGAATTCCATGTAGGTGTCGTGGTATGGCACCATTTGCTTGTTAGGAAGTCATATGAGTTTATTTTACATGATGGTGTTCATTATGTTATTTTAGTCTTTGAAGCCAGTGACTCCATAGGGATTTGTTTTTTGATTAAATTTGCCACCAGTCTCTACTTATTTGTCCCAGAGTAGTATGTGATATCTCATAGGCAGGGATTTGAAACTATTTTTTTTAAGAATTCTGGACTGACTGGTTTCCTGGATGATGAGGTCTTAGGCTATGGGAACTTTACTGTCTGCTGATTTTTATAATAAGTAACGCAAAGAATTGGTAAAGACACCAATTTTGGAGATGGAGAGGAAAGGCTGAAGGGGAGGAGGAGGCCTTTATTTGAAGATAAAAATTCTTGTGTTGTTATGTTCAAAAGTCTTATCTAGTAAGTTTCCCATAGCTCGCTATCTTTTTTTCCAAATTCTTCATGTACCCACTATCTGACAAATATAATAGAAGTAGCATTATTTACTCACCTAATATACCAAGAGCTGTTTTACAAATGGTTGGAGACTCATATGTATATTGGGCTTAAAGCCAATGCCTGTAGTGGTGCCATATGTTTAGATAAAGAACCAGGACTGAAGCAGATTTAGAGAGCTTTTATGTGATGATAAATTGTGTAGACTTAGGATATCCAGACCGTGTACGTTTTCCAATGCATAGCCATCATGTGTTGTACTATAGAATCAATACATTTTGTAAAAAAAAAAGTGCTTGTAAAGGGGTATACACTTCTGGGTGAATTAATTCTGTGTTTTCCTGTTTACTGTAAAAAAGTTGGGATTTTTTTGGTATAGTTTTCAATTTTGTTTTATACTTGCACACATTTCATGTTAATGTTGTACTCTCATTTGATTTTGATTGGCTGTGTATAATCATGGAGATTTTATCTAGATTATTTTACTATATTTTATATGTTATTCTGTTACATTGAAGTTAGATGTACCTCAAATCATTATAGTTACATTGGTAATATGGTGAGATTGCTATCATATCACTGTGTCATTTCTATTATGTTCATCTAATTTCCAATGGAGATGTCTGGTCAGAAGTGGTTTGTTTGGTTCAGTTGCTGGGCCCTCCTTGGATATTGGTGCTTCATGTGAAGTGGATTAACTTAGGGTATGTCCCTTTAGCTGGATTTGGTCAGGGCAATAAAGAGAGATGTAATACCTATGTTATTGCTCCTCTCTCTCAAGGTAAAATTGTGTGGTCTGAGATGGTATCATGTTTGTTTTGGAGAAATACCACAGACCAATAACCTTGAAAGGTATTGGGAATAAAGAGGTCTGCTTTTTTCAAAATTCTGTGTAGGTGTCATAGTATAGCGCCATTTGCTGGTTAGGAAGTCACCTGATTTGATTTTAGTGATGGTGTTCACTGTGTTTTTTTAGTCTTTGAAACCAGTGACTCCACAGGGACTTGGTTTTGGTAAATTTGTCACCAGTCTCTACTTCTGTGTACCAGAGTAGTATGTGATATCTGATAGCCAGGGGTTTGAAACAATTTTTTTAAGAATTCTGTACTGACTGGATTTCCGCATTATGAGGTCCTAGGCTATAGGAACTTTAGTATTTGCTGCTATTTTCAATAAGTGACACATAAGATTGGTAAAGACACCAATTTTGGAGATGGAGAGGAAAGGCTGAAGGGGAGGAGGAGACCTTTATTTGAAGATAACAATTCTTGTGTTATGTTCAAAAGTCTTATCTAGTAAGTTTCCCATAGGAAGGTATTGGGAATAGAGACATATTTTTTTTTCAAAATTCCATGTAGGTGTCGTGGTATGGCACCATTTGCTTGTTAGGAAGTCATATGAGTTTATTTTACATGATGGTGTTCATTATGTTATTTTAGTCTTTGAAGCCAGTGACTCCATAGGGACTTGTTTTTTGATTAAATTTGCCACCAGTCTCTACTTATTTGTCCCAGAGTAGTATGTGATATCTCATAGGCAGGGATTTGAAACTATTTTTTTAAGAATTCTGGACTGACTGGTTTCCTGGATGATGAGAGGTCTTAGGCTATGGGAACTTTACTGTCTGCTGATTTTTATAATAAGTAACGCAAAGAATTGGTAAAGACACCAATTTTGGAGATGGAGAGGAAAGGCTGAAGGGGAGGAGGAGACCTTTATTTGAAGATAACAATTCTTGTGTTGTTATGTTCAAAAGTCTTATCTAGTAAGTTTCCCATAGCTCGCTATCTTTTTTTCCAAATTCTTCATGTACCCACTATCTGACAAATATAATAGAAGTAGCATTATTTACTCACCTAATATACCAAGAGCTGTTTTACAAATGGTTGGAGACTCATATGTATATTGGGCTTAAAGCCAATGCCTGTAGTGGTGCCATATGTTTAGATAAAGAACCAGGACTGAAGCAGATTTAGAGAGCTTTTATGTGATGATAAATTGTGTAGACTTAGGATATCCAGACCTTGTACGTTTTCCAATGCATAGCCATCATGTGTTGTACTATAGAATCAATACATTTTGTAAAAAAAAAAGTGCTTGTAAAGGGGTATACACTTCTGGGTGAATTAATTCTGTGTTTTCCTGTTTATTGTAAAAAAGTTGGAAATTTTTTGGTATAGTTTTCAATTTTGTTTTATACTTGCACACATTTCATGTTAATGTTGTACTCTCATTTGATTTTGATTGGCTGTGTATAATCATGGAGATTTTATCTAGATTATTTTACTATATTTTATATGTTATTCTGTTACATTGAAGTTTGATGTACCTCAAATCATTATAGTTACATTGGTAATATGGTGAGATTGCTATCATATCACTGTGTCATTTCTATTATGTTCATCTAATTTCCAATGGAGATGTCTGGTCAGAAGTGGTTTGTTTGGTTCAGTTGCTGGGCCCTCCTTGGATATTGGTGCTTCATGTGAAGTGGATTAACTTAGGGTATGTCCCTTTAGCTGGATTTGGTCAGGGCAATAAAGAGAGATGTAATGCCTATGTTATTGCTCCTCTCTCTCAAGGTAAAATTGTGTGGTCTGAGATGGTATCATGTTTGTTTTGGAGAAATACCACAGACCAATAACCTTGAAAGGTATTGGGAATAAAGAGGTCTGCTTTTTTCAAAATTCTGTGTAGGTGTCATAGTATGGCGCCATTTGCTGGTTAGGAAGTCACCTGATTTGATTTTAGTGATGGTGTTCACTGTGTTTTTTTAGTCTTTGAAACCAGTGACTCCACAGGGACTTGGTTTTGGTAAATTTGTCACCAGTCTCTACTTCTGTGTACCAGAGTAGTATGTGATAGCTGATAGCCAGGGGTTTGAAACTATTTTTTTAAGAATTCTGTACTGACTGGATTTCCGCATTATGAGGTCCTAGGCTATAGGAACTTTAGTATTTGCTGCTATTTACAATAAGTGACACATAAGATTGGTAAATACACCAATTTTGGAGATGGAGAGGCAAGGCTGAAGGGGAGGTGGAGGCCTTTATTTGAAGATAACAATTCTTGTGTTGTTATGTTCAAAAGTCTTATCTAGTAAGTTTCCCATAGGAAGGTATTGGGAATAGAGACATATTTTTTTTTCAAAATTCCATGTAGGTGTCGTGGTATGGCACCATTTGCTTGTTAGGAAGTCATATGAGTTTATTTTACATGATGGTGTTCATTATGTTATTTTAGTCTTTGAAGCCAGTGACTCTATAGGGACTTGTTTTTTGATTAAATTTGCCACCAGTCTCTACTTATTTGTCCCAGAGTAGTATGTGATATCTCATAGGCAGGGATTTGAAACTATTTTTTTAAGAATTCTGGACTGACTGGTTTCCTGGATGATGAGGTCTTAGGCTATGGGAACTTTACTGTCTGCTGATTTTTATAATAAGTAACGCAAAGAATTGGTAAAGACACCAATTTTGGAGATGGAGAGGAAAGGCTGAAGGGGAGGAGGCCTTTATTTGAAGATAGCAATTCTTGTGTTGTTATGTTCAAAAGTCTTATCTAGTAAGTTTCCCATAGCTCGCTATCTTTTTTTCTAAATTCTTCATGTACCCACTATCTGACAAATATAATAGAAGTAGCATTATTTACTCACCTAATATACCAAGAGCTGTTTTACAAATGGTTGGAGACTCATATGTATATTGGGCTTAAAGCCAATGCCTGTAGTGGTGCCATATGTTTCGATAAAGAACCAGGACTGAAGCAGATTTTGAGAGCTTTTGTGTGATGATAAATTGTGTAGACTTTGGATATCCAGACCTTGTACGTTTTCCAATGCGTAGCTATCATGTGTTGTACTATAGAATCAATACATTTTGTAAAAAAAAAAGTGCTTGTAAAGGGGTATACACTTCTGGGTGAATTAATTCTGTGTTTTCCTGTTTATTGTAAAAAAGTTGGACATTTTTTGGTATAGTTATCAATTTTGTTTTATACTTGCACACATTTCATGTTAATGTTGTACTCTCATTTGATTTTGATTGGCTGTGTATAATCATGGAGATTTTATCTAGATTCTTTTACTATATTTTATATGTTATTCTGTTACATTGAAGTTAGATGTACCTCAAATCATTATAGTTACATTGGTAATATGGTGAGATTGCTATCATATCACTGTGTCATTTCCATTATGTTCATCTAATTTCCAATGGAGATGTCTGGTCAGAAGTGGTTTGTTTGGTTCAGTAGCTGGGCCCTCCTTGGATATTGGTGCTTCATGTGAAGTGGAATAACTTAGGGTAGGTCCCTTTAGCTGGATTTGGTCAGGGCAATAAAGAGAGATGTAATGCTTATGTTATTGCTCCTCTCTCTCTCAAGGTAAAAATGTGTGGTCTGAGATGGTATCATGTTTGTTTTGGAGAAATACCACAGACCAATAACCTTGAAAGGTATTGGGAATAAAGAGGTCTGCTTTTTTCAAAATTCTGTGTAGGTGTCATAGTATGGCGCCATTTGCTGGTTAGGAAGTCACCTGATTTGATTTTAGTGATGGTGTTCACTGTGTTTTTTTAGTCTTTGAAACCAGTGACTCCACAGGGACTTGGTTTTGGTAAATTTGTCACCAGTCTCTACTTCTGTGTACCAGAGTAGTATGTGATATCTGATAGCCAGGGGTTTGAAACTATTTTTTTAAGAATTCTGTACTGACTGGATTTCCGCATTATGAGGTCCTAGGCTATAGGAACTTTAGTATTTGCTGCTATTTACAATAAGTGACACATAAGATTGGTAAAGACACCAATTTTGTAGATGGAGAGGAAAGGCTGAAGGGGAGGAGGAGGCCTTTATTTGAAGATAACAATTCTTGTGTTGTTATGTTCAAAAGTCTTATCTAGTAAGTTTCCCATAGGAAGGAATTGGGAATAGAGACATATTTATTTTTCAGAATTCCATGTAGGTGTCGTGGTATGGCACCATTTGCTTGTTAGGAAGTCATATGAGTTTATTTTACATGATGGTGTTCATTATGTTATTTTAGTCTTTGAAGCCAGTGACTCCATAGGGATTTGTTTTTTGATTAAATTTGCCACCAGTCTCTACTTATTTGTCCCAGAGTAGTATGTGATATCTCATAGGCAGGGATTTGAAACTATTTTTTTTAAGAATTCTGGACTGACTGGTTTCCTGGATGATGAGGTCTTAGGCTATGGGAACTTTACTGTCTGCTGATTTTTATAATAAGTAACGCAAAGAATTGGTAAAGACACCAATTTTGGAGATGGAGAGGAAAGGCTGAAGGGGAGGAGGAGGCCTTTATTTGAAGATAAAAATTCTTGTGTTGTTATGTTCAAAAGTCTTATCTAGTAAGTTTCCCATAGCTCGCTATCTTTTTTTCCAAATTCTTCATGTACCCACTATCTGACAAATATAATAGAAGTAGCATTATTTACTCACCTAATATACCAAGAGCTGTTTTACAAATGGTTGGAGACTCATATGTATATTGGGCTTAAAGCCAATGCCTGTAGTGGTGCCATATGTTTAGATAAAGAACCAGGACTGAAGCAGATTTAGAGAGCTTTTATGTGATGATAAATTGTGTAGACTTAGGATATCCAGACCTTGTACGTTTTCCAATGCATAGCCATCATGTGTTGTACTATAGAATCAATACATTTTGTAAAAAAAAAAGTGCTTGTAAAGGGGTATACACTTCTGGGTGAATTAATTCTGTGTTTTCCTGTTTACTGTAAAAAAGTTGGGATTTTTTGGTATAGTTTTCAATTTTGTTTTATACTTGCACACATTTCATGTTAATGTTGTACTCTCATTTGATTTTGATTGGCTGTGTATAATCATGGAGATTTTATCTAGATTATTTTACTATATTTTATATGTTATTCTGTTACATTGAAGTTAGATGTACCTCAAATCATTATAGTTACATTGGTAATATGGTGAGATTGCTATCATATCACTGTGTCATTTCTATTATGTTCATCTAATTTCCAATGGAGATGTCTGGTCAGAAGTGGTTTGTTTGGTTCAGTTGCTGGGCCCTCCTTGGATATTGGTGCTTCATGTGAAGTGGATTAACTTAGGGTATGTCCCTTTAGCTGGATTTGGTCAGGGCAATAAAGAGAGATGTAATACCTATGTTATTGCTCCTCTCTCTCAAGGTAAAATTGTGTGGTCTGAGATGGTATCATGTTTGTTTTGGAGAAATACCACAGACCAATAACCTTGAAAGGTATTGGGAATAAAGAGGTCTGCTTTTTTCAAAATTCTGTGTAGGTGTCATAGTATAGCGCCATTTGCTGGTTAGGAAGTCACCTGATTTGATTTTAGTGATGGTGTTCACTGTGTTTTTTTAGTCTTTGAAACCAGTGACTCCACAGGGACTTGGTTTTGGTAAATTTGTCACCAGTCTCTACTTCTGTGTACCAGAGTAGTATGTGATATCTGATAGCCAGGGGTTTGAAACAATTTTTTTAAGAATTCTGTACTGACTGGATTTCCGCATTATGAGGTCCTAGGCTATAGGAACTTTAGTATTTGCTGCTATTTTCAATAAGTGACACATAAGATTGGTAAAGACACCAATTTTGGAGATGGAGAGGAAAGGCTGAAGGGGAGGAGGAGACCTTTATTTGAAGATAACAATTCTTGTGTTATGTTCAAAAGTCTTATCTAGTAAGTTTCCCATAGGAAGGTATTGGGAATAGAGACATATTTTTTTTTCAAAATTCCATGTAGGTGTCGTGGTATGGCACCATTTGCTTGTTAGGAAGTCATATGAGTTTATTTTACATGATGGTGTTCATTATGTTATTTTAGTCTTTGAAGCCAGTGACTCCATAGGGACTTGTTTTTTGATTAAATTTGCCACCAGTCTCTACTTATTTGTCCCAGAGTAGTATGTGATATCTCATAGGCAGGGATTTGAAACTATTTTTTTAAGAATTCTGGACTGACTGGTTTCCTGGATCTTGAGGTCTTAGGCTATGGGAACTTTACTGTCTGCTGACTTTTATAATAAGTAACGCAAAGAATTGGTAAAGACACCAATTTTGGAGATGGAGAGGAAAGGCTGAAGGGGAGGAGGAGACCTTTATTTGAAGATAACAATTCTTGTGTTGTTATGTTCAAAAGTCTTATCTAGTAAGTTTCCCATAGCTCGCTATCTTTTTTTCCAAATTCTTCATGTACCCACTATCTGACAAATATAATAGAAGTAGCATTATTTACTCACCTAATATACCAAGAGCTGTTTTACAAATGGTTGGAGACTCATATGTATATTGGGCTTAAAGCCAATGCCTGTAGTGGTGCCATATGTTTAGATAAAGAACCAGGACTGAAGCAGATTTAGAGAGCTTTTATGTGATGATAAATTGTGTAGACTTAGGATATCCAGACCTTGTACGTTTTCCAATGCATAGCCATCATGTGTTGTACTATAGAATCAATACATTTTGTAAAAAAAAAAGTGCTTGTAAAGGGGTATACACTTCTGGGTGAATTAATTCTGTGTTTTCCTGTTTATTGTAAAAAAGTTGGAAATTTTTTGGTATAGTTTTCAATTTTGTTTTATACTTGCACACATTTCATGTTAATGTTGTACTCTCATTTGATTTTGATTGGCTGTGTATAATCATGGAGATTTTATCTAGATTATTTTACTATATTTTATATGTTATTCTGTTACATTGAAGTTTGATGTACCTCAAATCATTATAGTTACATTGGTAATATGGTGAGATTGCTATCATATCACTGTGTCATTTCTATTATGTTCATCTAATTTCCAATGGAGATGTCTGGTCAGAAGTGGTTTGTTTGGTTCAGTTGCTGGGCCCTCCTTGGATATTGGTGCTTCATGTGAAGTGGATTAACTTAGGGTATGTCCCTTTAGCTGGATTTGGTCAGGGCAATAAAGAGAGATGTAATGCCTATGTTATTGCTCCTCTCTCTCAAGGTAAAATTGTGTGGTCTGAGATGGTATCATGTTTGTTTTGGAGAAATACCACAGACCAATAACCTTGAAAGGTATTGGGAATAAAGAGGTCTGCTTTTTTCAAAATTCTGTGTAGGTGTCATAGTATGGCGCCATTTGCTGGTTAGGAAGTCACCTGATTTGATTTTAGTGATGGTGTTCACTGTGTTTTTTTAGTCTTTGAAACCAGTGACTCCACAGGGACTTGGTTTTGGTAAATTTGTCACCAGTCTCTACTTCTGTGTACCAGAGTAGTATGTGATAGCTGATAGCCAGGGGTTTGAAACTATTTTTTTAAGAATTCTGTACTGACTGGATTTCCGCATTATGAGGTCCTAGGCTATAGGAACTTTAGTATTTGCTGCTATTTACAATAAGTGACACATAAGATTGGTAAAGACACCGATTTTGTAGATGGAGAGGAAAGGCTGAAGGGGAGGAGGAGGCCTTTATTTGAAGATAACAATTCTTGTGTTATGTTCAAAAGTCTTATCTAGTAAGTTTCCCATAGGAAGGTATTGGGAATAGAGACATATTTTTTTTTTCAAAATTCCATGTAGGTGTCGTGGTATGGCACCATTTGCTTGTTAGGAAGTCATATGAGTTTATTTTACATGATGGTGTTCATTATGTTATTTTAGTCTTTGAAGCCAGTGACTCCATAGAGACTTGTTTTTTGATTAAATTTGCCACCAGTCTCTACTTATTTGTCCCAGAGTAGTATGTGATATCTCATAGGCAGGGATTTGAAACTATTTTTTTAAGAATTCTGGACTGACTGGTTTCCTGGATGATGAGGTCTTAGGCTATGGGAACTTTACTGTCTGCTGATTTTTATAATAAGTAACGCAAAGAATTGGTAAAGACACCAATTTTGGAGATGGAGAGGAAAGGCTGAAGGGGAGGAGGAGGCCTTTATTTGAAGATAACAATTCTTGTGTTGTTATGTTCAAAAGTCTTATCTAGTAAGTTTCCCATAGCTCGCTATCTTTTTTTCCAAATTCTTCATGTACCCACTATCTGACAAATATAATAAAAGTAGCATTATTTACTCACCTAATATACCAAGAGCTGTTTTACAAATGGTTGGAGACTCATATGTATATTGGACTTAAAGCCAATGCCTGTAGTGGTGCCATAGGTTTAGATAAAGAACCAGGACTGAAGCAGACTTTGAGAGCTTTTGTGTGATGATAAATTGTGTAGACTTAGGATATCCAGACCTTGTACGTTTTCCAATGCGTAGCTATCATGTGTTGTACTATAGAATCAATACATTTTGTAAAAAAAAAAAGTGCTTGTAAAGGGGTATACACTTCTGGGTGAATTAATTCTGTGTTTTCCTGTTTATTGTAAAAAAGTTGGAAATTTTTTGGTATAGTTTTCAATTTTGTTTTATACTTGCACACATTTCATGTTAATGTTGTACTCTCATTTGATTTTGATTGGCTGTGTATAATCATGGAGATTTTATCTAGATTCTTTTACTATATTTTATATGTTATTCTGTTACATTGAAGTTAGATGTACCTCAAATCATTATAGTTACATTGGTAATATGGTGAGATTGCTATCATATCACTGTGTCATTTCTATTATGTTCATCTAATTTCCAATGGAGATGTCTGGTCAGAAGTGGTTTGTTTGGTTCAGTTGCTGGGCCCTCCTTGGATATTGGTGCTTCATGTGAAGTGGATTAACTTAGGGTATGTCCCTTTAGCTGGATTTGGTCAGGGCAATAAAGAGAGATGTAATGCCTATGTTATTGCTCATCTCTCTCAAGGTAAAATTGTGTGGTCTGAGATGGTATCATGTTTGTTTTGGAGAAATACCACAGACCAATAACCTTGAAAGGTATTGGGAATAAAGAGGTCTGATTTTTTCAAAATTCTGTGTAGGTGTCATAGTATAGCGCCATTTACTGGTTAGGAAGTCACCTGATTTGATTTTAGTGATGGTGTTCACTGTGTTTTTTTAGTCTTTGAAACCAGTGACTCCACAGGGACTTGGTTTTGGTAAATTTGTCACCAGTCTCTACTTCTGTGTACCAGAGTAGTATGTGATATCTGATAGCCAGGGGTTTGAAACAATTTTTTTAAGAATTCTGTACTGACTGGATTTCCGCATTATGAGGTCCTAGGCTATAGGAACTTTAGTATTTGCTGCTATTTTCAATAAGTGACACATAAGATTGGTAAAGACACCAATTTTGGAGATGGAGAGGAAAGGCTGAAGGGGAGGAGGAGACCTTTATTTGAAGATAACAATTCTTGTGTTATGTTCAAAAGTCTTATCTAGTAAGTTTCCCATAGGAAGGTATTGGGAATAGAGACATATTTGTTTTTCAAAATTCCATGTAGGTGTCGTGGTATGGCACCATTTGCTTGTTAGGAAGTCATATGAGTTTATTTTACATGATGGTGTTCATTATGTTATTTTAGTCTTTGAAGCCAGTGACTACATAGGGACTTGTTTTTTGATTAAATTTGCCACCAGTCTCTACTTATTTGTCCCAGAGTAGTATGTGATATCTCATAGGCAGGGATTTGAAACTATTTTTTTAAGAATTCTGGACTGACTGGTTTCCTGGATGATGAGGTCTTAGGCTATGGGAACTTTACTGTCTGCTGATTTTTATAATAAGTAACGCAAAGAATTGGTAAAGACACCAATTTTGGAGATGGAGAGGAAAGGCTGAAGGGGAGGAGGAGGCCTTTATTTGAAGATAACAATTCTTGTGTTGTTATGTTCAAAAGTCTTATCTAGTAAGTTTCCCATAGCTCGCTATCTTTTTTTCCAAATTCTTCATGTACCCACTATCTGACAAATATAATAGAAGTAGCATTCTCACCTAATATACCAAGAGCTGTTTTACAAATGGTTGGAGACTCATATGTATATTGGGCTTAAAGCCAATGCCTGTAGTGGTGCCATATGTTTAGATAAAGAACCAGGACTGAAGCAGATTTAGAGAGCTTTTATGTGATGATAAATTGTGTAGACTTAGGATATCCAGACCTTGTACGTTTTCCAATGCATAGCCATCATGTGTTGTACTATAGAATCAATACATTTTGTAAAAAAAAAAGTGCTTGTAAAGGGGTATACACTTCTGGGTGAATTAATTCTGTGTTTTCCTGTTTACTGTAAAAAAGTTGGGATTTTTTGGTATAGTTTTCAATTTTGTTTTATACTTGCACACATTTCATGTTAATGTTGTACTCTCATTTGATTTTGATTGGCTGTGTATAATCATGGAGATTTTATCTAGATTATTTTACTATATTTTAAAATGTCATTCTGTTACATTGAAGTTAGATGTACCTCAAATCATTATAGTTACATTGGTAATATGGTGAGATTGCTATCATATCACTGTGTCATTTCCATTATGTTCATCTAATTTCCAATGGAGATGTCTGGTCAGAAGTGGTTTGTTTGGTTCAGTTGCTGGGCCCTCCTTGGATATTGGTGCTTCATGTGAAGTGGAATAACTTAGGGTAGGTCCCTTTAGCTGGATTTGGTCAGGGCAATAAAGAGAGATGTAATGCTTATGTTATTGCTCCTCTCTCTCTCTCAAGGTAAAATTGTGTGGTCTGAGATGGTATCATGTTTGTTTTGGAGAAATACCACAGACCAATAACCTTGAAAGGTATTGGGAATAAAGAGGTCTGCTTTTTTCAAAATTCTGTGTAGGTGTCATAGTATGGCGCCATTTGCTGGTTAGGAAGTCACCTGATTTGATTTTAGTGATGGTGTTCACTGTGTTTTTTTAGTCTTTGAAACCAGTGACTCCACAGGGACTTGGTTTTGGTAAATTTGTCACCAGTCTCTACTTCTGTGTACCAGAGTAGTATGTGATATCTGATAGCCAGGGGTTTGAAACAATTTTTTTAAGAATTCTGTACTGACTGGATTTCCGCATTATGAGGTCCTAGGCTATAGGAACTTTAGTATTTGCTGCTATTTTCAATAAGTGACACATAAGATTGGTAAAGACACCAATTTTGGAGATGGAGAGGAAAGGCTGAAGGGGAGGAGGAGGCCTTTATTTGAAGATAACAATTCTTGTGTTATGTTCAAAAGTCTTATCTAGTAAGTTTCCCATAGGAAGGTATTGGGAATAGAGACATATTTTTTTTTCAAAATTCCATGTAGGTGTCGTGGTATGGCACCATTTGCTTGTTAGGAAGTCATATGAGTTTATTTTACATGATGGTGTTCATTATGTTATTTTAGTCTTTGAAGCCAGTGACTACATAGGGACTTGTTTTTTGATTAAATTTGCCACCAGTCTCTACTTATTTGTCCCAGAGTAGTATGTGATATCTCATAGGCAGGGATTTGAAACTATTTTTTTAAGAATTCTGGACTGACTGGTTTCCTGGATGATGAGGTCTTAGGCTATGGGAACTTTACTGTCTGCTGATTTTTATAATAAGTAACGCAAAGAATTGGTAAAGACACCAATTTTGGAGATGGAGAGGAAAGGCTGAAGGGGAGGAGGAGGCCTTTATTTGAAGATAACAATTCTTGTGTTGTTATGTTCAAAAGTCTTATCTAGTAAGTTTCCCATAGCTCGCTATCTTTTTTTCCAAATTCTTCATGTACCCACTATCTGACAAATATAATAGAAGTAGCATTATTTACTCACCTAATATACCAAGAGCTGTTTTACAAATGGTTGGAGACTCATATGTATATTGGGCTTAAAGCCAATGCCTGTAGTGGTGCCATATGTTTAGATAAAGAACCAGGACTGAAGCAGATTTAGAGAGCTTTTATGTGATGATAAATTGTGTAGACTTAGGATATCCAGACCTTGTACGTTTTCCAATGCGTAGCCATCATGTGTTGTACTATAGAATCAATACATTTTGTAAAAAAAAAAGTGCTTGTAAAGGGGTATACACTTCTGGGTGAATTAATTCTGTGTTTTCCTGTTTACTGTAAAAAAGTTGGGATTTTTTTGGTATAGTTTTCAATTTTGTTTTATACTTGCACACATTTCATGTTAATGTTGTACTCTCATTTGATTTTGATTGGCTGTGTATAATCATGGAGATTTTATCTAGATTCTTTTACTATATTTTATATGTTATTCTGTTACATTGAAGTTAGATGTACCTCAAATCATTATAGTTACATTGGTAATATGGTGAGATTGCTATCATATCACTGTGTCATTTCCATTATGTTCATCTAATTTCCAATGGAGATGTCTGGTCAGAAGTGGTTTGTTTGGTTCAGTTGCTGGGCCCTCCTTGGATATTGGTGCTTCATGTGAAGTGGATTAACTTAGGGTAGGTCCCTTTAGCTGGATTTGGTCAGGGCAATAAAGAGAGATGTAATGCCTATGTTATTGCTCCTCTCTCTCAAGGTAAAATTGTGTGGTCTGAGATGGTATCATGTTTGTTTTGGAGAAATACCACAGACCAATAACCTTGAAAGGTATTGGGAATAAAGAGGTCTGCTTTTTTCAAAATTCTGTGTAGGTGTCATAGTATAGCGCCATTTGCTGGTTAGGAAGTCACCTGATTTGATTTTAGTGATGGTGTTCACTGTGTTTTTTTAGTCTTTGAAACCAGTGACTCCACAGGGACTTGGTTTTGGTAAATTTGTCACCAGTCTCTACTTCTGTGTACCAGAGTAGTATGTGATATCTGATAGCCAGGGGTTTGAAACAATTTTTTTAAGAATTCTGTACTGACTGGATTTCTGCATTATGAGGTCCTAGGCTATAGGAACTTTAGTATTTGCTGCTATTTACAATAAGTGACACATAAGATTGGTAAAGACACCAATTTTGGAGATGGAGAGGAAAGGCTGAAGGGGAGGAGGAGGCCTTTATTTGAAGATAACAATTCTTGTGTTATGTTCAAAAGTCTTATCTAGTAAGTTTCCCATAGGAAGGTATTGGGAATAGAGACATATTTTTTTTTCAAAATTCCATGTAGGTGTCGTGGTATGGCACCATTTGCTTGTTAGGAAGTCATATGAGTTTATTTTACATGATTGTGTTCATTATGTTATTTTAGTCTTTGAAGCCAGTGACTCCATAGGGACTTGTTTTTTGATTACATTTGCCACCAGTCTCTACTTATTTGTCCCAGAGTAGTATGTGATATCTCATAGGCAGGGATTTGAAACTATTTTTTTAAGAATTCTGGACTGACTGGTTTCCTGGATGATGAGGTCTTAGGCTATGGGAACTTTACTGTCTGCTGATTTTTATAATAAGTAATGCAAAGAATTGGTAAAGACACCAATTTTGGAGATGGAGAGGAAAGGCTGAAGGGGAGAAGGAGGCCTTTATTTGATGATAACAATTCTTGTGTTGTTATGTTCAAAAGTCTTATCTAGTAAGTTTCCCATAGCTCGCTATCTTTTTTTCCAAATTCTTCATGTACCCACTATCTGACAAATATAATAGAAGTAGCATTATTTACTCACCTAATATACCAAGAGCTGTTTTACAAATGGTTGGAGACTCATATGTATATTGGGCTTAAAGCCAATGCCTGTAGTGGTGCCATATGTTTAGATAAAGAACCAGGACTGAAGCAGATTTAGAGAGCTTTTATGTGATGATAAATTGTGTAGACTTAGGATATCCAGACCTTGTACGTTTTCCAATGCGTAGCCATCATGTGTTGTACTATAGAATCAATACATTTTGTAAAAAAAAAAAGTGCTTGTAAAGGGGTATACACTTCTGGGTGAATTAATTCTGTGTTTTCCTGTTTACTGTAAAAAAGTTGGGATTTTTTTGGTATAGTTTTCAATTTTGTTTTATACTTGCACACATTTCATGTTAATGTTGTACTCTCATTTGATTTTGATTGGCTGTGTATAATCATGGAGATTTTATCTAGATTATTTTACTATATTTTAAAATGTTATTCTGTTACATTGAAGTTAGATGTACCTCAAATCATTATAGTTACATTGGTAATATGGTGAGATTGCTATCATATCACTGTGTCATTTCCATTATGTTCATCTAATTTCCAATGGAGATGTCTGGTCATTAGTGGTTTGTTTGGTTCAGTTGCTGGGCCCTCCTTGGATATTGGTGCTTCATGTGAAGTGGAATAACTTAGGGTAGGTCCCTTTAGCTGGATTTGGTCAGGGCAATAAAGAGAGATGTAATGCTTATGTTATTGCTCCTCTCTCTCTCAAGGTAAAATTGTGTGGTCTGAGATGGTATCATGTTTGTTTTGGAGAAATACCACAGACCAATAACCTTGAAAGGTATTGGGAATAAAGAGGTCTGCTTTTTTCAAAATTCTGTGTAGGTGTCATAGTATGGCGCCATTTGCTGGTTAGGAAGTCACCTGATTTGATTTTAGTGATGGTGTTCACTGTGTTTTTTTAGTCTTTGAAACCAGTGACTCCACAGGGACTTGGTTTTGGTAAATTTGTCACCAGTCTCTACTTCTGTGTACCAGAGTAGTGTGTGATATCTGATAGCCAGGGGTTTTAAACTATTTTTTTAAGAATTCTGTACTGACTGGATTTCCGGATTATGAGGTCCTAGGCTATAGGAACTTTAGTATTTGCTGCTATTTACAATACGTGACACATAAGATTGGTAAAGACACCAATTTTGGAGATGGAGAGGCAAAGCTGAAGGGGAGGAGGAGGACTTTATTTGAAGATAACAATTCTTGTGTTGTTATGTTCAAAAGTCTTATCTAGTAAGTTTCCCATAGGAAGGTATTGGGAATAGAGACATATTTTTTTT
Organism: Rhinoderma darwinii; assembly: GCF_050947455.1. Classification (NCBI taxonomy): domain Eukaryota; kingdom Metazoa; phylum Chordata; class Amphibia; order Anura; family Rhinodermatidae; genus Rhinoderma; species Rhinoderma darwinii. Next base: position 149,235 of record NW_027461706.1, read on the forward strand.
CCAAAATTCCATGTAGGTGTCGTGGTATGCCACCATTTGCTTGTTAGGAAGTTATATAAGTTTATTTTACATGATGGTGCTCATTATGTTATTTTAGTCTTTGAAGCCAGTGACTCCATAGGGACTTGTTTTTTGATTAAATTTGCCACCAGTCTCTACTTATTTGTCCCAGAGTAGTATGTGATATCTCATAGGCAGGGATTTGAAACAATTTTTTTAAGAATTCTGGACTGACTGGTTTCCTGGATGATGAGGTCTTAGGCTATGGGAACTTTACTGTCTGCTGATTTTTATAATAAGTAACGCAAAGAATTGGTAAAGACACCAATTTTGGAGATGGAGAGGAAAGGCTGAAGGGGAGGAGGAGGCCTTTATTTGAAGATAACAATTCTTGTGTTGTTATGTTCAAAAGTCTTATCTAGTAAGTTTCCCATAGCTCGCTATCTTTTTTTCCAAATTCTTCATGTACCCACTATCTGACAAATATAATTGAAGTAGCATTATTTACTCACCTAATATTCCAAGAGCTGTTTTACAAATGGTTGGAGACTCATATGTATATTGGACTTAAAGCCAATGCTTGTAGTGGTGCCATAGGTTTAGATAAAGAACCAGGACTGAAGCAGATTTTGAGAGCTTTTGTGTGATGATAAATTGTGTAGACTTAGGATATCCAGACCTTGTACGTTTTCCAATGCGTAGCTATCATTTGTTGTACTATAGAATCAATACATTTTGTAAAAAAAAAAAGTGCTTGTAAAGGGGTATACACTTCTGGGTGAATTAATTCTGTGTTTTCCTGTTTATTGTAAAAAAGTTGGAAATTTTTTGGTATAGTTTTCAATTTTGTTTTATACTTGCACACATTTCATGTTAATGTTGTACTCTCATTTGATTTTGATTGGCTGTGTATAATCATGGAGATTTTATCTAGATTCTTTTACTATATTTTATATGTTATTCTGTTACATTGAAGTTAGATGTACCTCAAATCATTATAGTTACATTGGTAATATGGTGAGATTGCTATCATATCACTGTGTCATTTCCATTATGTTCATCTAATTTCCAATGGAGATGTCTGGTCAGAAGTGGTTTGTTTGGTTCAGTTGCTGGGCCCTCCTTGGATATTGGTGCTTCATGTGAAGTGGATTAACTTAGGGTAGGTCCCTTTAGCTGGATTTGGTCAGGGCAATAAAGAGAGATGTAATGCCTATGTTATTGCTCCTCTCTCTCAAGGTAAAATTGTGTGGTCTGAGATGGTATCATGTTTGTTTTGGAGAAATACCACAGACCAATAACCTTGAAAGGTATTGGGAATAAAGAGGTCTGCTTTTTTCAAAATTCTGTGTAGGTGTCATAGTATAGCGCCATTTGCTGGTTAGGAAGTCACCTGATTTGATTTTAGTGATGGTGTTCACTGTGTTTTTTTAGTCTTTGAAACCAGTGACTCCACAGGGACTTGGTTTTGGTAAATTTGTCACCAGTCTCTACTTCTGTGTACCAGAGTAGTATGTGATATCTGATAGCCAGGGGTTTGAAACAATTTTTTTAAGAATTCTGTACTGACTGGATTTCTGCATTATGAGGTCCTAGGCTATAGGAACTTTAGTATTTGCTGCTATTTACAATAAGTGACACATAAGATTGGTAAAGACACCAATTTTGGAGATGGAGAGGAAAGGCTGAAGGGGAGGAGGAGGCCTTTATTTGAAGATAACAATTCTTGTGTTGTTATGTTCAAAAGTCTTACCTAGTAAGTTTCCCATAGGAAGGTATTGGGAATAGAGACATATTTTTTTTTCAAAATTCCATGTAGGTGTCGTGGTATGGCACCATTTGCTTGTTAGGAAGTCATATGAGTTTATTTTACATGATTGTGTTCATTATGTTATTTTAGTCTTTGAAGCCAGTGACTCCATAGGGACTTGTTTTTTGATTACATTTGCCACCAGTCTCTACTTATTTGTCCCAGAGTAGTATGTGATATCTCATAGGCAGGGATTTGAAACTATTTTTTTAAGAATTCTGGACTGACTGGTTTCCTGGATGATGAGGTCTTAGGCTATGGGAACTTTACTGTCTGTTGATTTTTATAATAAGTAACGCAAAGAATTGGTAAAGACACCAATTTTGGAGATGGAGAGGAAAGGCTGAAGGGGAGAAGGAGGCCTTTATTTGATGATAACAATTCTTGTGTTGTTATGTTCAAAAGTCTTATCTAGTAAGTTTCCCATAGCTCGCTATCTTTTTTTCCAAATTCTTCATGTACCCACTATCTGACAAATATAATAGAAGTAGCATTATTTACTCACCTAATATACCAAGAGCTGTTTTACAAATGGTTGGAGACTCATATGTATATTGGGCTTAAAGCCAATGCCTGTAGTGGTGCCATATGTTTAGATAAAGAACCAGGACTGAAGCAGATTTAGAGAGCTTTTATGTGATGATAAATTGTGTAGACTTAGGATATCCAGACCTTGTACGTTTTCCAATGCGTAGCCATCATGTGTTGTACTATAGAATCAATACATTTTGTAAAAAAAAAAAGTGCTTGTAAAGGGGTATACACTTCTGGGTGAATTAATTCTGTGTTTTCCTGTTTACTGTAAAAAAGTTGGGATTTTTTTGGTATAGTTTTCAATTTTGTTTTATACTTGCACACATTTCATGTTAATGTTGTACTCTCATTTGATTTTGATTGGCTGTGTATAATCATGGAGATTTTATCTAGATTATTTTACTATATTTTAAAATGTTATTCTGTTACATTGAAGTTAGATGTACCTCAAATCATTATAGTTACATTGGTAATATGGTGAGATTGCTATCATATCACTGTGTCATTTCCATTATGTTCATCTAATTTCCAATGGAGATGTCTGGTCATTAGTGGTTTGTTTGGTTCAGTTGCTGGGCCCTCCTTGGATATTGGTGCTTCATGTGAAGTGGAATAACTTAGGGTAGGTCCCTTTAGCTGGATTTGGTCAGGGCAATAAAGAGAGATGTAATGCTTATGTTATTGCTCCTCTCTCTCTCAAGGTAAAATTGTGTGGTCTGAGATGGTATCATGTTTGTTTTGGAGAAATACCACAGACCAATAACCTTGAAAGGTATTGGGAATAAAGAGGTCTGCTTTTTTCAAAATTCTGTGTAGGTGTCATAGTATGGCGCCATTTGCTGGTTAGGAAGTCACCTGATTTGATTTTAGTGATGGTGTTCACTGTGTTTTTTTAGTCTTTGAAACCAGTGACTCCACAGGGACTTGGTTTTGGTAAATTTGTCACCAGTCTCTACTTCTGTGTACCAGAGTAGTGTGTGATATCTGATAGCCAGGGGTTTTAAACTATTTTTTTAAGAATTCTGTACTGACTGGATTTCCGGATTATGAGGTCCTAGGCTATAGGAACTTTAGTATTTGCTGCTATTTACAATACGTGACACATAAGATTGGTAAAGACACCAATTTTGGAGATGGAGAGGCAAAGCTGAAGGGGAGGAGGAGGACTTTATTTGAAGATAACAATTCTTGTGTTGTTATGTTCAAAAGTCTTATCTAGTAAGTTTCCCATAGGAAGGTATTGGGAATAGAGACATATTTTTTTTCCAAAATTCCATGTAGGTGTCGTGGTATGCCACCATTTGCTTGTTAGGAAGTTATATAAGTTTATTTTACATGATGGTGCTCATTATGTTATTTTAGTCTTTGAAGCCAGTGACTCCATAGGGACTTGTTTTTTGATTAAATTTGCCACCAGTCTCTACTTATTTGTCCCAGAGTAGTATGTGATATCTCATAGGCAGGGATTTGAAACTATTTTTTTAAGAATTCTGGACTGACTGGTTTCCTGGATGATGAGGTCTTAGGCTATGGGAACTTTACTGTCTGCTGATTTTTATAATAAGTAACGCAAAGAATTGGTAAAGACACCAATTTTGGAGATGGAGAGGAAATGCTGAAGGGGAGGAGGAGGCCTTTATTTGAAGATAAAAATTCTTGTGTTGTTATGTTCAAAAGTCTTATCTAGTAAGTTTCCCATAGCTCGCTATCTTTTTTTCCAAATTCTTCATGTACCCACTATCTGACAAATATAATAGAAGTAGCATTATTTACTCACCTAATATACCAAGAGCTGTTTTACAAATGGTTGGAGACTCATATGTATATTGGGCTTAAAGCTAATGCCTGTAGTGGTGCCATAGGTTTAGATAAAGAACCAGGACTGAAGCAGATTTTGAGAGCTTTTATGTGATGATAAATTGTGTAGACTTAGGATATCCAGACCTTGTACGTTTTCCAATGCATAGCCATCATGTGTTGTACTATAGAATCAATACATTTTGTAAAAAAAAAAGTGCTTGTAAAGGGGTATACACTTCTGGGTGAATTAATTCTGTGTTTTCCTGTTTATTGTAAAAAAGTTGGAAATTTTTTGGTATAGTTTTCAATTTTGTTTTATACTTGCACACATTTCATGTTAATGTTGTACTCTCATTTGATTTTGATTGGCTATGTATAATCATGGAGATTTTATCTAGATTCTTTTACTATATTTTATATGTTATTCTGTTACATTGAAGTTAGATGTACCTCAAATCATTATAGTTACATTGGTAATATGGTGAGATTGCTATCATATCACTGTGTCATTTCCATTATGTTCATCTAATTTCCAATGGAGATGTCTGGTCAGAAGTGGTTTGTTTGGTTCAGTTGCTGGGCCCTCCTTGGATATTGGTGCTTCATGTGAAGTGGATTAACTTAGGGTAGGTCCCTTTAGCTGGATTTGGTCAGGGCAATAAAGAGAGATGTAATGCCTATGTTATTGCTCCTCTCTCTCAAGGTAAAATTGTGTGGTCTGAGATGGTATCATGTTTGCTTTGGAGAAATACCACAGACCAATAACCTTGAAAGGTATTGGGAATAAAGAGGTCTGCTTTTTTCAAAATTCTGTGTAGGTGTCATAGTATGGCGCCATTTGCTGGTTAGGAAGTCACCTGATTTGATTTTAGTGATGGTGTTCACTGTGTTTTTTTAGTCTTTGAAACCAGTGACTCCACAGGGACTTGGTTTTGGTAAATTTGTCACCAGTCTCTACTTCTGTGTACCAGAGTAGTATGTGATATCTGATAGCCAGGGGTTTGAAACAATTTTTTTAAGAATTCTGTACTGACTGGATTTCCGCATTATGAGGTCCTAGGCTATAGGAACTTTAGTATTTGCTGCTATTTACAATAAGTGACACATAAGATTGGTAAAGACACCAATTTTGGAGATGGAGAGGAAAGGCTGAAGGGGAGGAGGAGGCCTTTATTTGAAGATAACAATTCTTGTGTTGTTATGTTCAAAAGTCTTATCTAGTAAGTTTCCCATAGGAAGGTATTGGGAATAGAGACATATTTTTTTTTCAAAATTCCATGTAGGTGTCGTGGTATGGCACCATTTGCTTGTTAGGAAGTCATATGAGTTTATTTTACATGATGGTGTTCATTATGTTATTTTAGTCTTTGAAGCCAGTGACTCCATAGGGACTTGTTTTTTTATTAAATTTGCCACCAGTCTCTACTTATTTGTCCCAGAGTAGTATGTGATATCTCATAGGCAGGGATTTGAAACTATTTTTTTAAGAATTCTGGACTGACTGGTTTCCTGGATGATGAGGTCTTAGGCTATGGGAACTTTACTGTCTGCTGATTTTTATAATAAGTAACGCAAAGAATTGGTAAAGACACCAATTTTGGAGATGGAGAGGAAAGGCTGAAGGGGAGGAGGAGGCCTTTATTTGAAGATAACAATTCTTGTGTTGTTATGTTCAAAAATCTTATCTAGTAAGTTTCCCATAGCTCGCTATCTTTTTTTCCAAATTCTTCATGTACCCACTATCTGACAAATATAATAGAAGTAGCATTATTTACTCACCTAATATACCAAGAGCTGTTTTACAAATGGTTGGAGACTCATATGTATATTGGACTTAAAGCCAATGCCTGTAGTGGTGCCATAGGTTTAGATAAAGAACCAGGACTGAAGCAGATTTTGAGAGCTTTTGTGTGATGATAAATCGTGTAGACTTAGGATATCCAGACCTTGTACGTTTTCCAATGCGTAGCTATCATGTGTTGTACTATAGAATCAATACATTTTGTAAAAAAAAAAGTGCTTGTAAAGGGGTATACACTTCTGGGTGAATTAATTCCATGTTTTCCTGTTTATTGTAAAAAAGTTGGAAATTTTTTGGTATAGTTTTCAATTTTGTTTTATACTTGCACACATTTCATGTTAATGTTGTACTGTCATTTGATTTTGATTGGCTGTGTATAATCATGGAGATTTTATCTAGATTCTTTTACTATATTTTATATGTTATTCTGTTACATTGAATTTAGATGTACCTCAAATCATTATAGTTACATTGGTAATATGGTGAGATTGCTATCATATCACTGTGTCATTTCCATTATGTTCATCTAATTTCCAATGGAGATGTCTGGTCAGAAGTGGTTTGTTTGGTTCAGTTGCTGGGCCCTCCTTGGATATTGGTGCTTCATGTGAAGTGGAATAACTTAGGGTAGGTCCCTTTAGCTGGATTTGGTCAGGGCAATACAGAGAGATGTAATGCTTATGTTATTGCTCCTCTCTCTCAAGGTAAAATTGTGTGGTCTGAGATGGTATCATGTTTGTTTTGGAGAAATACCACAGACCAATAACCTTGAAAGGTATTGGGAATAAAGAGGTCTGCTTTTTTCAAAATTCTGTGTAGGTGTCATAGTATGGCGCCATTTGCTGGTTAGGAAGTCATCTGATTTGATTTTAGTGATGGTGTTCACTGTGTTTTTTTAGTCTTTGAAACCAGTGACTCCACAGGGACTTGGTTTTGGTAAATTTGTCACCAGTCTCTACTTCTGTGTACCAGAGTAGTGTGTGATATCTGATAGCCAGGGGTTTATTTTTTTAAGAATTCTGTACTGACTGGATTTCCGGATTATGAGGTCCTAGGCTATAGGAACTTTAGTATTTGCTGCTATTTACAATAAGTGACACATAAGATTGGTAAAGACACCAATTTTGGAGATGGAGAGGCAAGGCTGAAAGGGAGGAGGAGGCCTTTATTTGAAGATAACAATTCTTGTGTTGTTATGTTCAAAAGTCTTATCTAGTAAGTTTCCCATAGGAAGGTATTGGCAATAGAGACATATTTTTATTTTCAAAATTCCTTGTAGGTGTCGTGGTATGGCACCATTTGCTTGTTAGGAAGTCATATGAGTTTATTTTACATGATGGTGTTCATTATGTTATTTTAGTCTTTGAAGCCAGTGACTCCATAGGGACTTGTTTTTTTATTAAATTTGCCACCAGTCTCTACTTATTTGTCCCAGAGTAGTATGTGATATCTCATAGGCAGGGATTTGAAACTATTTTTTTAAGAATTCTGGACTGACTGGTTTCCTGGATGATGAGGTCTTAGGCTATGGGAACTTTGCTGTCTGCTGATTTTTATAATAAGTAACGCAAAGAATTGGTAAAGACACCAATTTTGGAGATGGAGAGGAAAGGCTGAAGGGGAGGAGGAGGCCTTTATTTGAAGATAACAATTCTTGTGTTGTTATGTTCAAAAGTCTTATCTAGTAAGTTTCCCATAGCTCGCTATCTTTTTTTCCAAATTCTTCATGTACCCACTATCTGACAAATATAATAGAAGTAGCATTATTTACTCACCTAATATTCCAAGAGCTGTTTTACAAATGGTTGGAGACTCATATGTATATTGGGCTTAAAGCCAATGCCTGTAGTGGTGCCATAGGTTTAGATAAAGAACCAGGACTGAAGCAGATTTTGAGAGCTTTTGTGTGATGATAAATTGTGTAGACTTAGGATATCCAGACCTTGTACGTTTTCCAATGCGTAGCTATCATGTGTTGTACTATAGAATCAATACATTTTGGAAAAAAAAGTGCTTGTAAAGGGGTATACACTTCTGGGTGAATTAATTCTGTGTTTTCCTGTTTATTGTAAAAAAGTTGGGATTTTTTGGTATAGTTTTCAATTTTGTTTTATACTTGCACACATTTCATGTTAATGTTGTACTCTCATTTGATTTTGATTGGCTGTGTATAATCATGGAGATTTTATCTAGATTATTTTACTATATTTTATATGTTATTCTGTTACATTGAAGTTAGATGTACCTCAAATCATTATAGTTACATTGGTAATATGGTGAGATTGCTATCATATCACTGTGTCATTTCCATTATGTTCATCTAATTTCCAATGGAGATGTCTGGTCAGAAGTGGTTTGTTTGGTTCAGTTGCTGGGCCCTCCTTGGATATTGGTGCTTCATGTGAAGTGGAATAACTTAGGGTAGGTCCCTTTAGCTGGATTTGATCAGGGCAATAAAGAGAGATGTAATGCTTGTGTTATTGCTCCTCTCTCTCAAGGTAAAATTGTGTGGTCTGAGATGGTATCATGTTTGTTTTGGAGAAATACCACAGACCAATAACCTTGAAAGGTATTGGGAATAAAGAGGTCTGCTTTTTTCAAAATTCTGTGTAGGTGTCATAGTATGGCGCCATTTGCTGGTTAGGAAGTCATCTGATTTGATTTTAGTGATGGTGTTCACTGTGTTTTTTTAGTCTTTGAAACCAGTGACTCCACAGGGACTTGGTTTTGGTAAATTTGTCACCAGTCTCTACTTCTGTGTACCAGAGTAGTATGTGATATCTGATAGCCAGGGGTTTGAAACTATTTTTTTAAGAATTCTGTACTGACTGGATTTCCGGATTATGAGGTCCTAGGCTATAGGAACTTTAGTATTTGCTGCTATTTACAATAAGTGACACATAAGATTGGTAAAGACACCAATATTGGAGATGGAGAGGCAAGGCTGAAGAGGAAGAGGAGGCTTTTATTTGAAGATAACAAATCCTTTGTTGTTATGTTCAAAAGTCTTATCTAGTAAGTTTCCCATAGGAAGGTATTGGGAATAGAGACATATTTTTTTTTCAAAATTCCATGTAGGTGTCGTGGTATGGCACCATTTGCTTGTTAGGAAGTCATATGAGTTTATTTTACATGATGGTGTTCATTATGTTATTTTAGTCTTTGAAGCCAGTGACTCCATAGGGACTTGTTTTTTTATTAAATTTGCCACCAGTCTCTACTTATTTGTCCCAGAGTAGTATGTGATATCTCATAGGCAGGGATTTGAAACTATTTTTTTAAGAATTCTGGACTGACTGGTTTCCTGGATGATGAGGTCTTAGGCTATGGGAACTTTACTGTCTGCTTATTTTTATAATAAGTAACGCAAAGAATTGGTAAAGACACCAATTTTGGAGATGGAGAGGAAAGGCTGAAGGGGAGGAGGAGGCCTTTATTTGAAGATAACAATTCTTGTGTTGTTATGTTCAAAAGTCTTATCTAGTAAGTTTCCCATAGCTCGCTATCTTTTTTTCCAAATTCTTCATGTACCCACTATCTGACAAATATAATAGAAGTAGCATTATTTACTCACCTAATATACCAAGAGCTGTTTTACAAATGGTTGGAGACTCATATGTATATTGGGCTTATAGCCAATGCCTGTAGTGGTGCCATAGGTTTAGATAAAGAACCAGGACTGAAGCAGATTTTGAGAGCTTTTGTGTGATGATAAATTGTGTAGACTTAGGATATCCAGACCTTGTACGTTTTCCAATGCATAGCTATCATGTGTTGTACTATAGAATCGATACATTTTGTAAAAAAAAAGTGCTTGTAAAGGGGTATACACTTCTGGGTGAATTAATTCTGTGTTTTCCTGTTTACTGTAAAAAAGTTGGGATTTTTTGGTATAGTTTTCAATTTTGTTTTATACTTGCACACATTTCATGTTAATGTTGTACTCTTATTTGATTTTGATTGGCTGTGTATAATCATGGAGATTTTATCTAGATTCTTTTACTATATTTGATATGTTATTCTGTTACATTGAAGTTAGATGTACCTCAAATCATTATAGTTACATTGGTAATATGGTGAGATTGCTATCATATCACTGTGTCATTTCCATTATGTTCATCTAATTTCCAATGGAGATGTCTGGTCAGAAGTGGTTTGTTTGGTTCAGTTGCTGGGCCCTCCTTGGATATTGGTGCTTCATGTGAAGTGGAATAAGTTAGGGTAGGTCCCTTTAGCTGGATTTGGTCAGGGCAATAATGAGAGATGTAATGCTTATGTTATTGCTCCTCTCTCTCAAGGTAAAATTTTGTGGTCTGAGATGGTATCATGTTTGTTTTGGAGAAATACCACAGACCAATAACCTTGAAAGGTATTGGGAATAAAGAGGTCTGCTTTTTTCAAAATTCTGTGTAGGTGTCATAGTATGGCGCCATTTGCTGGTTAGGAAGTCATCTGATTTGATTTTAGTGATGGTGTTCACTGTGTTTTTTTAGTCTTTGAAACCAGTGACTCCACAGGGACTTGGTTTTGGTAAATTTTTTTACCAGTCTCTACTTCTGTGTACCAGAGAAGTATGTGATATCTGATAGCCAGGGGTTTGAAACTATTTTTTTAAGAATTCTGTACTGACTGGATTTCCGGATTATGAGGTCCTAGGCTATAGGAACTTTAGTATTTGCTGCTATTTACAATACGTGACACATAAGATTGGTAAAGACACCAATTTTGGAGATGGAGAGGAAAGGCTGAAGGGGATGGAGGAGGCCTTTATTTGAAGATAACAATTCTTGTGTTGTTATGTTCAAAAGTCTCATCTAGTAAGTTTCCCATAGGAAGGTATTGGGAATAGAGACATATTTTTTTTTCAAAATTCCATGTAGGTGTCGTGGTATGGCACCATTTTCTTGTTAGGAAGTCATATAAGTTTATTTTACATGATGGTGCTCATTATGTTATTTTAGTCTTTGAAGCCAGTGACTCCGTAGGGACTTGTTTTTTTATTAAATTTGCCACCAGTCTCTACTTATTTGTCCCAGTGTAGTATGTGATATCTCTTAGGCAGGGATTTGAAACTATTTTTTTATGAATTCTGGACTGACTGGTTTCCTGGATGATGAGGTCTTAGGCTATGGGAACTTTACTGTCTACTGATTTTTATAATAAGTAACGCAAAGAATTGGTAAAGACACCAATTTTGGAGATGGAGAGGAAATGCTGAAGGGGAGGAGGAGGCCTTTATTTGAAGATAACAATTCTTGTGTTGTTATGTTCAAAAGTCTTATCTAGTAAGTTTCCCATAGCTCGCTATCTTTTTTTCCAAATTCTTCATGTACCCACTATCTGACAAATATAATAGAAGTAGCATTATTTACTCACCTAATATACCAAGAGCTGTTTTACAAATGGTTGGAGACTCATATGTATATTGGGCTTAAAGCCAATGCCTGTAGTGGTGCCATAGGTTTAGATAAAGAACCAGGACTGAAGCAGATTTTGAGAGCTTTTGTGTTATGATAAATTGTGTAGACTTAGAATATCCAGACCTTGTACGTTTTCCAATGCGTAGCTATCATGTGTTGTACTATAGAATCAATACATTTTGTAAAAAAAAAAGTGCTTTGTAAAGGGGTAAACACTTCTGCGTGAATTAATTCTGTGTTTTCCTGTTTATTGTAAAAAAGTTGGACATTTTTTGGTATAGTTTTCAATTTTGTTTTATACTTGCACACATTTCATGTTAATGTTGTACTCTCATTTGATTTTGATTGGCTGTGTATAATCATGGAGATTTTATCTAGATTCTTTTAATATATTTTATATGTTATTCTGTTACATTGAAGTTAGATGTACCTCAAATCATTATAGTTACATTGGTAATATGGTGAGATTGCTATCATATCACTGTGTCATTTCCATTATGTTCATCTAATTTCCAATGGAGATGTCTGGTCAGAAGTGGTTTGTTTGGTTCAGTTGCTGGGCCCTCCTTGGATATTGGTGCTTCATGTGAAGTGGAATAACTTAGGGTAGGTCCCTTTAGCTGGATTTGGTCAGGGCAATAAAGAGAGATGTAATGCTTATGTTATTGCTCCTCTCTCTCAAGGTAAAATTGTGTGGTCTGAGATGGTATCATGTTTGTTTTTGAGAAATACCACAGACCAATAACCTTGAAAGATATTGGGAATAAAGAGGTCTGTTTTTTTCAAAATTCTGTGTAGGTGTCATAGTATGGCGCCATTTGCTGGTTAGGAAGTCATCTGATTTGATTTTAGTTATGGTGTTCACTGTTTTTTTTTAGTCTTTGAAACCAGTGACTCCACAGGGACTTGGTTTTGGTAAATTTGTCACCAGTCTCTACTTCTGTGTACCAGAGTAGTATGTGATATCTGATAGCCAGGGGTTTGAAACTATTTTTTTTAAGAATTCTGTACTGACTGCATTTCCGGATTATGAGGTCCTAGGCTATAGGAACTTTAGTATTTGCTGCTATTTACAATAAGTGACACATAAGATTGGTAAAGACACCAATTTTGGAGATGGAGAGGCAAGGCTGAAGGGGAGGAGGAGGCCTTTATTTGAAGATAACAATTCTTGTGTTGTTATGTTCAAAAGTCTTATGTAGTAAGTTTCCCATAGGAAGGTATTGGGAATAGAAACATATTTTTTTTTTCAAAATTCCATGTAGGTGTCGTGGTATGGCACCATTTGCTTGTTAGGAAGTCATATGAGTTTATTTTACATGATGGTGTTCATTATGTTATTTTAGTCTTTGAAGCCAGTGACTCCATAGGGACTTGTGTTTTGATTAAATTTGCCACCAGTCTCTACTTATTTGTCCCAGAGTAGTATGTGATATCTCATAGGCAGGGATTTGAAACTATTTTTTTAAGAATTCTGGACTGACTGGTTTCCTGGATGATGAGGTCTTAGGCTATGGGAACTTTACTGTCTGCTGAATTTTATAATAAGTAACGCAAAGAATTGGTAAAGACACCAATTTTGGAGATGGAGAGGAAAGGCTGAAGGGGAGGAGGAGGCCTTTATTTGAAGATAACAATTCTTGTGTTGTTATGTTCAAAAGTCTTATCTAGTAAGTTTCCCATAGCTCGCTATCTTTTTTTCCAAATTCTTCATGTACCCACTATCTGACAAATTTAATTGAAGTAGCATTATTTACTCACCTAATATACCAAGAGCTGTTTTACAAATGGTTGGAGACTCATATGTATATTGGGCTTAAAGCCAATGCCTGTAGTGGTGCCATAGGTTTAGATAAAGAACCAGGACTGAAGCAGATTTTGAGAGCTTTTGTGTGATGATAAATTGTGTAGACTTAGGATATCCAGACCTTGTACGTTTTCCAATGCGTAGCTATCATGTGTTGTACTATAGAATCAATACATTTTGTAAAAAAAAGTGCTTGCAAAGGGGTATACACTTCTGGGTGAATTAATTCTGTGTTTTCCTGTTTACTGTAAAAAAGTTGGGATTTTTTGGTATAGTTTTCAATTTTGTTTTATACTTACACACATTTCATGTTAATGTTGTACTCTTATTTGATTTTGATTGGCTGTGTATAATCATGGAGATTTTATCTAGATTCTTTTACTATATTTTATATGTTATTCTGTTACATTGAAGTTAGATGTACCTCAAATCATTATAGTTACATTGGTAATATGGTGAGATTGCTATCATATCACTGTGTCATTTCCATTATGTTCATCTAATTTCCAATGGAGATGTCTGGTCAGAAGTGGTTTGTTTGGTTCAGTTGCTGGGCCCTCCTTGGATATTGGTGCTTCATGTGAAGTGGAATAACTTAGGGTAGGTCCCTTTAGCTGGATTTGGTAAGGGCAATAAAGAGAGATGTAATGCTTATGTTATTGCTCCTCTCTCTCAAGGTAAAATTGTGTGGTCTGAGATGGTATCAGGTTTGTTTTGGAGAAATACCACAGACCAATAACCTTGAAAGGTATTGGGAATAAAGAGGTCTGCTTTTTTCAAAATTCTGTGTAGGTGTCATAGTATGGCGCCATTTGCTGGTTAGGAAGTCATCTGATTTGATTTTAGTGATGGTGTTCACTGTGTTTTTTTAGTCTTTGAAACCAGTGACTCCACAGGGACTTGGTTTTGGTAAATTTGTCACCAGTCTCTACTTCTGTGTACCAGAGTAGTATGTGATATCTGATAGCCAGGGGTTTGAAACTATTTATTTAAGAATTCTGTACTGACTGGATTTCCGGATTATGAGGTCCTAGGCTATAGGAACTTTAGTATTTGCTGCTATTTACAATAAGTGACACATAAGATTGGTAAAGACACCAATTTTGGAGATGGAGAGGCAAGGCTGATGGGGAGGAAGTGGCCTTTATTTGAAGATAACAATTCTTGTGTTGTTATGTTCAAAAGTCTTATCTAGTAAGTTTCCCATAGGAAGGTATTGGGAATAGAGACATATTTTTTTTCAAAATTCCATGTAGGTGTCGTGGTATGGCACCATTTGCTTGTTAGGAAGTCATATGGGTTTATTTTACATGATGGTGTTCATTATGTTATTTTAGTCTTTGAAGCCAGTGACTCCATAGGGGCTTGTTTTTTGATTAAATTTGCCACCAGTCTCTACTTATTTGTCCCAGAGTAGTATGTGATATCTCATAGGCAGGGATTTGAAACTATTTTTTTAAGAATTCTGGACTGACTGGTTTCCTGGATGATGAGGTCTTAGGCTATGGGAACTTTACTGTCTGCTGATTTTTATAATAAGTAACGCAAAGAATTGGTAAAGACACCAATTTTGGAGATGGAGAGGAAAGGCTGAAGGGGAGGAGGAGGCCTTTATTTGAAGATAACAATTCTTGTGTTGTTATGTTCAAAAGTCTTATCTAGTAAGTTTCCCATAGCTCGCTATCTTTTTTTCCAAATACTTCATGTACCCACTATCTGACAAATTTAATTGAAGTAGCATTATTTACTCACCTAATATACCAAGAGCTGTTTTACAAATGGTTGGAGACTCATATGTATATTGGGCTTAAAGCCAATGCCTGTAGTGGTGCCATAGGTTTAGATAAAGAACCAGGACTGAAGCAGATTTTGAGAGCTTTTGTGTGATGATAAATTGTGTAGACTTAGAATATCCAGACCTTGTACGTTTTCCAATGCGTAGCTATCATGTGTTGTACTATAGAATCAATACATTTTGTAAAAAAAAGTGCTTGTAAAGGGGTATACACTTCTGGGTGAATTAATTCTGTGTTTTCCTGTTTACTGTAAAAAAGTTGGGATTTTTTGGTATAGTTTTCAATTTTGTTTTATGCTTACACACATTTCATGTTAATGTTGTACTCTTATTTGATTTTGATTGGCTGTGTATAATCATGGAGATTTTATCTAGATTCTTTTACTATATTTTATATGTTATTCTGTTACATTGAAGTTAGATGTACCTCAAATCATTATAGTTACATTGGTAATATGGTGAGATTGCTATCATATCACTGTGTCATTTCCATTATGTTCATCTAATTTCCAATGGAGATGTCTGGTCAGAAGTGGTTTGTTTGGTTCAGTTGCTGGGCCCTCCTTGGATATTGGTGCTTCATGTGAAGTGGAATAACTTAGGGTAGGTCCCTTTAGCTGGATTTGGTCAGGGCAATAAAGAGAGATGTAATGCTTATGTTATTGCTCCTCTCTCTCAAGGTAAAATTGTGTGGTCTGAGATGGTATCAGGTTTGTTTTGGAGAAATACCACAGACCAATAACCTTGAAAGGTATTGGGAATAAAGAGGTCTGCTTTTTTCAAAATTCTGTGTAGGTGTCATAGTATGGTGCCATTTGCTGGTTAGGAAGTCATCTGATTTGATTTTAGTGATGGTGTTCACTGTGTTTTTTTAGTCTTTGAAACCAGTGACTCCACAGGGACTTGGTTTTGGTAAATTTGTCACCAGTCTCTACTTCTGTGTACCAGAGTAGTATGTGATATCTGATAGCCAGGGGTTTGAAACTATTTTTTTAAGAATTCTGTACTGACTGGATTTCCGGATTATGAGGTCCTAGGCTATAGGAACTTTAGTATTTGCTGCTATTTACAATAAGTGACACATAAGATTGGTAAAGACACCAATTTTGGAGATGGAGAGGCAAGGCTGAAGGGGAGGAGGAGGCCTTTATTTGAACATAACAATTCTTGTGTTGTTATGTTCAAAAGTCTTATCTAGTAAGTTTCCCATAGGAAGGTATTGGGAATAGAGACATATTTTTTTTTCAAAATGCCATGTAGGTGTCGTGGTATGGCACCATTTGCTTGTTAGGAAGTCATATGGGTTTATTTTACATGATGGTGTTCATTATGTTATTTTAGTCTTTGAAGCCAGTGACTCCATAGGGGCTTGTTTTTTGATTAAATTTGCCACCAGTCTCTACTTATTTGTCCCAGAGTAGTATGTGATATCTCATAGGCAGGGATTTGAAACTATTTTTTTAAGAATTCTGGACTGACTGGTTTCCTGGATGATGAGGTCTTAGGCTATGGGAACTTTACTGTCTGCTGATTTTTGTAATAAGTAACGCAAAGAATTGGTAAAGACACCAATTTTGGAGATGGAGAGGAAAGGCTGAAGGGGAGGAGGAGGCCTTTATTTGAAGATAACAATTCTTGTGTTGTTATGTTCAAAAGTCTTATCTAGTAAGTTTCCCATAGCTCGCTATCTTTTTTTCCAAATTCTTCATGTACCCACTATCTGACAAATATAATAGAAGTAGCATTATTTACTCACCTAATATTCCAAGAGCTGTTTTACAAATGTTTGGAGACTCATATGTATATTGGGCTTAAAGCCAATGCCTGTAGTGGTGCCATAGGTTCAGATAAAGAACCAGGACTGAAGCAGATTTTGAGAGCTTTTGTGTGATGATAAATTGTGTAGACTTAGGATATCCAGACCTTGTACGTTTTCCAATGCGTAGCTATCATGTGTTGTACTATAGAATCAATACATTTTGTAAAAAAAAGTGCTTGTAAAGGGGTATACACTTCTGGGTGAATTAATTCTGTGTTTTCCTGTTTATTGTAAAAAAGTTGGAAATTTTTTGGTATAGTTTTCAATTTTGTTTTATACTTGCACACATTTGATGTTAATGTTGTACTCTAATTTGATTTTGATTGGCTGTGTATAATCATGGAGACTTTATCTAGATTCTTTTACTATATTTTATATGTTATTCTGTTACATTGAAGTTAGATGTACCTCAAATCATTATAGTTACATTGGTAATATGGTGAGATTGCTATAATATCACTGTGTCATTTCCATTATGTTCATCTAATTTCCAATGGAGATGTCTGGTCAGAAGTGGTTTGTTTGGTTCAGTTGCTGGGCCCTCCTTGGATATTGGTGCTTCATGTGAAGTGGAATAACTTAGGGTAGGTCCCTTTAGCTGGATTTGGTCAGGGCAATAAAGAGAGATGTAATGCTTATGTTATTGCTCCTCTCTCTCAAGGTAAAATTGTGTGATCTGAGATGGTATCATGTTTGTTTTGGAGAAATACCACAGACCAATAACCTTTAAAGGTATTGGGAATAAAAAGGTCTGCTTTTTTCAAAATTCTGTGTAGGTGTCATAGTATGGCGCCATTTGCTGGTTAGGAAGTCATCTGATTTGATTTTAGTGATGATGTTCACTGTGTTTTTTTAGTCTTTGAAACCAGTGACTCCACAGGGACTTGGTTTTGGTAAATTTGTCACCAGTCTCTACTTCTGTGTACCAGAGTAGTATGTGATATCTGATAGCCAGGGGTTTGAAACTATTTATTTAAGAATTCTGTACTGACTGGATTTCCGGATTATGAGGTCCTAGGCTATAGGAACTTTAGTATTTGCTGCTATTTACAATAAGTGACACATAAGATTGGTAAAGACACCAATTTTGGAGATGGAGAGGCAAGGCTGAAGGGGAGGAGGAGGCCTTTATTTGAAGATAACAATTCTTGTGTTGTTATGTTCAAAAGTCTTATCTAGTAAGTTTCCCATAGGAAGGTATTGGGAATAGAGACATATTTTTTTTCTCAAAATTCCATGTAGGTGTCGTGGTATGGCACCATTTGCTTGTTAGGAAGTCATATGAGTTTATTTTACATGATTGTGTTCATTATGTTATTTTAGTCTTTGAAGCCAGTGACTCCATAGGGGCTTGTTTTTTGATTAAATTTGCCACCAGTCTCTACTTATTTGTCCCAGAGTAGTATGTGATATCTCATAGGCAGGGATTTGAAACTATTTTTTTAAGAATTCTGGACTGACTGGTTTCCTGGATGATGAGGTCTTAGGCTATGGGAACTTTACTGTCTGCTGATTTTTATAATAAGTAACGCAAAGAATTGGTAAAGACACCAATTTTGGAGATGGAGAGGAAAGGCTGAAGGGGAGGAGGAGGCCTTTATTTGAAGATAACAATTTTTGTGTTGTTATGTTTAAAAGTCTTATCTAGTAAGTTTCCCATAGCTCGCTATCTTTTTTTCCAAATTCTTCATGTACCCACTGTCTGACAAATATAATAGAAGTAGCATTATTTACTCACCTAATATTCCAAGAGCTGTTTTACAAATGGTTGGAGACTCATATGTATATTGAGCTTAAAGCCAATGCCTGTAGTGGTGCCATAGGTTTAGATAAAGAACCAGGACTGAAGCAGATTTTGAGAGCTTTTGTGTGATGATAAATTGTGTAGACTTAGAATATCCAGACCTTGTACGTTTTCCAATGCGTAGCTATCATGTGTTGTACTATAGAATCAATACATTTTGTAAAAAAAAGTGCTTGTAAAGGGGTATACACTTCTGGGTGAATTAATTCTGTGTTTTCCTGTTTACTGTAAAAAAGTTGGGATTTTTTGGTATAGTTTTCAATTTTGTTTTATGCTTACACACATTTCATGTTAATGTTGTAGTCTTATTTGATTTTGATTGGCTGTGTATAATCATGGAGATTTTATCTAGATTCTTTTACTATATTTTATATGTTATTCTGTTACATTGAAGTTAGATGTACCTCAAATCATTATAGTTACATTGGTAATATGGTGAGATTGCTATCATATCACTGTGTCATTTCCATTATGTTCATCTTTTTTCCAATGGAGATGTCTGGTCAGAAGTGGTTTGTTTGGTTCAGTTGCTGGGCCCTCCTTGGATATTGGTGCTTCATGTGAAGTGGAATAACTTAGGGTAGGTCCCTTTAGCTGGATTTGGTCAGGGCAATAAAGAGAGATGTAATGCTTATGTTATTGCTCCTCTCTCTCAAGGTAAAATTGTGTGGTCTGAGATGGTATCAGGTTTGTTTTGGAAAAATACCACAGACCAATAACCTTGAAAGGTATTGGGAATAAAGAGGTCTGCTTTTTTCAAAATTCTGTGTAGGTGTCATAGTATGGCGCCATTTGCTGGTTAGGAAGTCATCTGATTTGATTTTAGTGATGGTGTTCACTGTGTTTTTTTAGTCTTTGAAACCAGTGACTCCACAGGGTCTTGGTTTTGGTAAATTTGTCACCAGTCTCTACTTCTGTGTACCAGAGTAGTATGTGATATCTGATAACCAGGGGTTTGAAACTATTTTTTTAAGAATTCTGTACTGACTGGATTTCCGGATTATGAGGTCCTAGGCTATAGGAACTTTAGTATTTGCTGCTATTTACAATAAGTGACACAAAAGATTGGTAAAGACACAAATTTTGGAGATGGAGAGGCAAGGCTGAAGGGGAGGAGGAGGCCTTTATTTGAACATAACAATTCTTGTGTTGTTATGTTCAAAAGTCTTATCTAGTAAGTTTCCCATAGGAAGGTATTGGGAATAGAGACATATTTTTTTTTCAAAATTCCATGTAGGTGTCGTGGTATGGCTCCATTTGCTTGTTAGGAAGTCATATGAGTTTATTTTACATGATGGTGTTCATTATGTTATTTTAGTCTTTGAAGCCAGTGACTCCATAGGGACTTGTTTTTTGATTACATTTGCCACCAGTCTCTACTTATTTGTCCCAGAGTAGTATGTGATATCTCATAGGCAGGGATTTGAAACTATTTTTTTAAGAATTCTGGACTGACTGGTTTCCTGGATGATGAGGTCTTAGGCTATGGGAACTTTACTGTCTGCTGATTTTTGTAATAAGTAACGCAAAGAATTGGTAAAGACACCAATTTTGGAGATGGAGAGGAAAGGCTGAAGGGGAGGAGGAGGCCTTTATTTGAAGATAACAATTCTTGTGTTGTTATGTTCAAAAGTCTTATCTAGTAAGTTTCCCATAGCTCGCTATCTTTTTTTCCAAATTCTTCATGTACCCACTATCT
This sequence comes from Rhinoderma darwinii, assembly GCF_050947455.1. NCBI lineage: Eukaryota > Metazoa > Chordata > Amphibia > Anura > Rhinodermatidae > Rhinoderma > Rhinoderma darwinii. The sequence continues at coordinate 169,524 of NW_027461706.1, forward strand.
GACAAATATAATAGAAGTAGCATTATTTACTCACCTAATATACCAAGAGCTGTTTTACAAATGGTTGGAGACTCATATGTATATTGGGCTTAAAGCCAATGCCTGTAGTGGTGCCATAGGTTCAGATAAAGAACCAGGACTGAAGCAGATTTTGAGAGCTTTTGTGTGATGATAAATTGTGTAGACTTAGGATATCCAGACCTTGTACGTTTTCCAATGTGTAGCTATCATGTGTTGTACTATAGAATCAATACATTTTGTAAAAAAAAGTGCTTGTAAAGGGGTATACACTTCTGGGTGAATTAATTCTGTGTTTTCCTGTTTATTGTAAAAAAGTTGGAAATTTTTAGGTATAGTTTTCAATTTTGTTTTATACTTGCACACATTTGATGTTAATGTTGTACTCTAATTTGATTTTGATTGGCTGTGTATAATCATGGAGACTTTATCTAGATTCTGTTACTATATTTTATATGTTATTCTGTTACATTGAAGTTAGATGTACCTCAAATCATTATAGTTACATTGGTAATATGGTGAGATTGCTATAATATCACTGTGTCATTTCCATTATGTTCATCTAATTTCCAATGGAGATGTCTGGTCAGAAGTGGTTTGTTTGGTTCAGTTGCTGGGCCCTCCTTGGATATTGGTGCTTCATGTGAAGTGGAATAACTTAGGGTAGGTCCCTTTAGCTGGATTTGGTCAGGGCAATAAAGAGAGATGTAATGCTTATGTTATTGCTCCTCTCTCTCAAGGTAAAATTGTGTGATCTGAGATGGTATCATGTTTGTTTTGGAGAAATACCACAGACCAATAACCTTAAAAGGTATTGGGAATAAAGAGGTCTGCTTTTTTCAAAATTCTGTGTAGGTGTCATAGTATGGCGCCATTTGCTGGTTAGGAAGTCATCTGATTTGATTTTAGTGATGATGTTCACTGTGTTTTTTTAGTCTTTGAAACCAGTGACTCCACAGGGACTTGGTTTTGGTAAATTTGTCACCAGTCTCTACTTCTGTGTACCAGAGTAGTATGTGATATCTGATAGCCAGGGGTTTGAAACAATTTTTTTAAGAATTCTGTACTGACTGGATTTCCGGATTATGAGGTCCTAGGCTATAGGAACTTTAGTATTTGCTGCTATTTACAATAAGTGACACATAAGATTGGTAAAGACACCAATTTTGGAGATGGAGAGGCAAGGCTGAAGGGGAGGAGGAGGCCTTTATTTGAAGATAACAATTCTTGTGTTGTTATGTTCAAAAGTCTTATCTAGTAAGTTTCCCATAGGAAGGTATTGGGAATAGAGACATATTTTTTTTTCAAAATTCCATGTAGGTGTCGTGGTATGGCACCATTTGCTTGTTAGGAAGTCATATGAGTTTATTTTACATGATGGTGTTCATTATGTTATTTTAGTCTTTGAAGCCAGTGACTCCATAGGGGCTTGTTTTTTGATTAAATTTGCCACCAGTCTCTACTTATTTGTCCCAGAGTAGTATGTGATATCTCATAGGCAGGGATTTGAAACTATTTTTTTAAGAATTCTGGACTGACTCGTTTCCTGGATGATGAGGTCTTAGGCTATGGGAACTTTACTGTCTGCTGATTTTTATAATAAGTAACGCAAAGAATTGGTAAAGACACCAATTTTTGAGATGGAGAGGAAAGGCTGAAGGGGAGGAGGAGGATTTTATTTGAAGATAACAATTCTTGTGTTGTTATGTTCAAAAGTCTTATCTAGTAAGTTTCCCATAGCTCGCTATCTTTTTTTCCAAATTCTTCATGTACCCACTATCTGACAAATATAATAGAAGTAGCATTATTTACTCACCTAATATACCAAGAGCTGTTTTACAAATGGTTGGAGACTCATATGTATATTGGGCTTAAAGCCAATGCCTGTAGTGGTGCCATAGGTTTAGATAAAGAACCAGGACTGAAGCAGATTTTGAGAGCTTTTGTGTGATGATAAATTGTGTAGACTTAGGATATCCAGACCTTGTACGTTTTCCAATGCGTAGCTATCATTTGTTGTACTATAGAATCAATACATTTTGTAAAAAAAAAAGTGCTTGTAAAGGGGTATACACTTCTGGGTGAATTAATTCTGTGTTTTCCTGTTTATTGTAAAAAAGTTGGAAATTTTTTGGTATAGTTTTCAATTTTGTTTTATACTTGCACACATTTCATGTTAATGTTGTACTCTCATTTGATTTTGATTGGCTGTGTATAATCATGGAGATTTTATCTAGATTCTTTTACTATATTTTATATGTTATTCTGTTACATTGAAGTTAGATGAACCTCAAATCATTATAGTTACATTGGTAATATGGTGAGATTGCTATCATATCACTGTGTCATTTCCATTATGTTCATCTAATTTCCAATGGAGATGTCTGGTCAGAAGTGGTTTGTTTGGTTCAGTTGCTGGGCCCTCCTTGGATATTGGTGCTTCATGTGAAGTGGATTAACTTAGGGTAGGTCCCTTTAGCTGGATTTGGTCAGGGCAATAAAGAGAGATGTAATGCCTATGTTATTGCTCCTCTCTCTCAAGGTAAAATTGTGTGGTCTGAGATGGTATCATGTTTGTTTTGGAGAAATACCACAGACCAATAACCTTGAAAGGTATTGGGAATAAAGAGGTCTGCTTTTTTCAAAATTCTGTGTAGGTGTCATAGTATGGCGCCATTTGCTGGTTAGGAAGTCATCTGATTTGATTTTAGTGATGGTGTTCACTGTGTTTTTTTAGTCTTTGAAACCAGTGACTCCACAGGGACTTGGTTTTGGTAAATTTGTCACCAGTCTCTACTTCTGTGTACCAGAGTAGTATGTGATATCTGATAGCCAGGGGTTTGAAACAATTTTTTTAAGAATTCTGTACTGACTGGATTTCCGGATTATGAGGTCCTAGGCTATAGGAACTTTAGTATTTGCTGCTATTTACAATAAGTGACACATAAGATTGGTAAAGACACCAATTTTGGAGATGGAGAGGCAAGGCTGAAGGGGAGGAGGAGGCCTTTATTTGAAGATAACAATTCTTGTGTTGTTATGTTCAAAAGTCTTATCTAGTAAGTTTCCCATAGGAAGGTATTGGGAATAGAGACATATTTTTTTTTCAAAATTCCATGTAGGTGTCGTGGTATGGCACCATTTGCTTGTTAGGAAGTCATATGAGTTTATTTTACATGATGGTGTTCATTATGTTATTTTAGTCTTTGAAGCCAGTGACTCCATAGGGGCTTGTTTTTTGATTAAATTTGCCACCAGTCTCTACTTATTTGTCCCAGAGTAGTATGTGATATCTCATAGGCAGGGATTTGAAACTATTTTTTTAAGAATTCTGGACTGACTCGTTTCCTGGATGATGAGGTCTTAGGCTATGGGAACTTTACTGTCTGCTGATTTTTATAATAAGTAACGCAAAGAATTGGTAAAGACACCAATTTTTGAGATGGAGAGGAAAGGCTGAAGGGGAGGAGGAGGATTTTATTTGAAGATAACAATTCTTGTGTTGTTATGTTCAAAAGTCTTATCTAGTAAGTTTCCCATAGCTCGCTATCTTTTTTTCCAAATTCTTCATGTACCCACTATCTGACAAATATAATAGAAGTAGCATTATTTACTCACCTAATATACCAAGAGCTGTTTTACAAATGGTTGGAGACTCATATGTATATTGGGCTTAAAGCCAATGCCTGTAGTGGTGCCATAGGTTTAGATAAAGAACCAGGACTGAAGCAGATTTTGAGAGCTTTTGTGTGATGATAAATTGTGTAGACTTAGGATATCCAGACCTTGTACGTTTTCCAATGCGTAGCTATCATTTGTTGTACTATAGAATCAATACATTTTGTAAAAAAAAAAGTGCTTGTAAAGGGGTATACACTTCTGGGTGAATTAATTCTGTGTTTTCCTGTTTATTGTAAAAAAGTTGGAAATTTTTTGGTATAGTTTTCAATTTTGTTTTATACTTGCACACATTTCATGTTAATGTTGTACTCTCATTTGATTTTGATTGGCTGTGTATAATCATGGAGATTTTATCTAGATTCTTTTACTATATTTTATATGTTATTCTGTTACATTGAAGTTAGATGAACCTCAAATCATTATAGTTACATTGGTAATATGGTGAGATTGCTATCATATCACTGTGTCATTTCCATTATGTTCATCTAATTTCCAATGGAGATGTCTGGTCAGAAGTGGTTTGTTTGGTTCAGTTGCTGGGCCCTCCTTGGATATTGGTGCTTCATGTGAAGTGGATTAACTTAGGGTAGGTCCCTTTAGCTGGATTTGGTCAGGGCAATAAAGAGAGATGTAATGCCTATGTTATTGCTCCTCTCTCTCAAGGTAAAATTGTGTGGTCTGAGATGGTATCATGTTTGTTTTGGAGAAATACCACAGACCAATAACCTTGAAAGGTATTGGGAATAAAGAGGTCTGCTTTTTTCAAAATTCTGTGTAGGTGTCATAGTATGGCGCCATTTGCTGGTTAGGAAGTCATCTGATTTGATTTTAGTGATGGTGTTCACTGTGTTTTTTTAGTCTTTGAAACCAGTGACTCCACAGGGACTTGGTTTTGGTAAATTTGTCACCAGTCTCTACTTCTGTGTACCAGAGTAGTATGTGATATCTGATAGCCAGGGGTTTGAAACAATTTTTTTAAGAATTCTGTACTGACTGGATTTCCGCATTATGAGGTCCTAGGCTATAGGAACTTTAGTATTTGCTGCTATTTACAATAAGTGACACATAGGATTGGTAAAGACACCAATTTTGGAGATGGAGAGGAAAGGCTGAAGGGGAGGAGGAGGCCTATATTTGAAGATAACAATTCTTGTGTTGTTATGTTCAAAAGTCTTATCTAGTAAGTTTCCCATAGGAAGGTATTGGGAATAGAGACATATTTATTTTTCAAAATTCCATGTAGGTGTCGTGGTATGGCACCATTTGCTTGTTAGGAAGTCATATGAGTTTATTTTACATGATGGTGTTCATTATGTTATTTTAGTCTTTGAAGCCAGTGACTCCATAGGGACTTGTTTTTTGATTAAATTTGCCACCAGTCTCTACTTATTTGTCCCAGAGTAGTATGTGATATCTCATAGGCAGGGATTTGAAACAATTTTTTTAAGAATTCTGGACTGACTGGTTTCCTGGATGATGAGGTCTTAGGCTATGGGAACTGTACTGTCTGCTGATTTTTATAATAAGTAACGCAAAGAATTGGTAAAGACACCAATTTTGGAGATGGAGAGGAAAGGCTGAAGGGGAGGAGGAGGCCTTTATTTGAAGATAAAAATTCTTGTGTTGTTATGTTCAAAAGTCTTATCTAGTAAGTTTCCCATAGCTCGCTATCTTTTTTTCCAAATTCTTCATGTACCCACTATCTGACAAATATAATAGAAGTAGCATTATTTACTCACCTAATATACCAAGAGCTGTTTTACAAATGGTTGGAGACTCATATGTATATTGGGCTTAAAGCCAATGCCTGTAGTGGTGCCATATGTTTAGATAAAGAACCAGGACTGAAGCAGATTTTGAGAGCTTTTATGTGATGATAAATTGTGTAGACTTAGGATATCCAGACCTTGTACGTTTTCCAATGCATAGCTATCATGTGTTGTACTATAGAATCAATACATTTTGTAAAAAAAAAAGTGCTTGTAAAGGGGTATACACTTCTGGGTGAATTAATTCTGTGTTTTCCTGTTTACTGTAAAAAAGTTGGGATTTTTTTGGTATAGTTTTCAATTTTGTTTTATACTTGCACACATTTCATGTTAATGTTGTACTCTCATTTGATTTTGATTGGCTGTGTATAATCATGGAGATTTTATCTAGATTATTTTACTATATTTTATATGTTATTCTGTTACATTGAAGTTAGATGTACCTCAAATCATTATAGTTACATTGGTAATATGGTGAGATTGCTATCATATCACTGTGTCATTTCCATTATGTTCATCTAATTTCCAATGGAGATGTCTGGTCAGAAGTGGTTTGTTTGGTTCAGTTGCTGGGCCCTCCTTGGATATTGGTGCTTCATGTGAAGTGGAATAACTTAGGGTAGGTCCCTTTAGCTGGATTTGGTCAGGGCAATAAAGAGAGATGTAATGCCTATGTTATTGCTCCTCTCTCTCAAGGTAAAATTGTGTGGTCTGAGATGGTATCATGTTTGTTTTGGAGAAATACCACAGACCAATAACCTTGAAAGGTATTGGGAATAAAGAGGTCTGCTTTTTTCAAAATTCTGTGTAGGTGTCATAGTATGGCGCCATTTGCTGGTTAGGAAGTCACCTGATTTGATTTTAGTGATTGTGTTCACTGTGTTTTTTTAGTCTTTGAAACCAGTGACTCCACAGCGACTTGGTTTTGGTAAATTTGTCACCAGTCTCTACTTCTGTGTACCAGAGTAGTATGTGATATCTGATAGCCAGGGGTTTGAAACTATTTTTTTAAGAATTCTGTACTGACTGGATTTCCGCATTATGAGGTCATAGGCTATAGGAAATTTAGTATTTGCTGCTATTTACAATAAGTGACACATAAGATTGGTAAAGACACCAATTTTGGAGATGGAGAGGCAAGGCTGAAGGGGAGGAGGAGGCCTTTATTTGAAGATAACAATTCTTGTGTTGTTATGTTCAAAAGTCTTATCTAGTAAGTTTCCCATAGGAAGGTATTGGGAATAGGGAAATATTTTTTTTTCAAAATTCCATGTAGGTGTCGTGGTATGGCACCATTTGCTTGTTAGGAAGTCATATGAGTTTATTTTACATGATGGTGTTCATTATGTTATTTTAGTCTTTGAAGCGAGTGACTCCATAGGGACTTGTTTTTTGATTAAATTTGCCACCAGTCTCTACTTATTTTTCCCAGAGTAGTATGTGATATCTCATAGGCAGGGATTTGAAACTATTTTTTTAAGAATTCTGGACTGACTGGTTTCCTGGATGATGAGGTCTTAGGCTATGGGAACTTTACTGTCTGCTGATTTTTATAATAAGTAACGCAAAGAATTGGTAAAGACACCAATTTTGGAGATGGAGAGGAAAGGCTGAAGGGGAGGAGGAGGATTTTATTTGAAGATAACAATTCTTGTGTTGTTATGTTCAAAAGTCTTATCTAGTAAGTTTCCCATAGCTCGCTATCTTTTTTTCCAAATTTTTCATGTACCCACTATCTGACAAATATAATAGAAGTAGCATTATTTACTCACCTAATATACCAAGAGCTGTTTTACAAATGGTTGGAGACTCATATGTATATTGGGCTTAAAGCCAATGCCTGTAGTGGTGCCATAGGTTTAGATAAAGAACCAGGACTGAAGCAGATTTTGAGAGCTTTTGTGTGATGATAAATTGTGTAGACTTAGGATATCCAGACCTTGTACGTTTTCCAATGCGTAGCTATCATGTGTTGTACTATAGAATAAATACATTTTTTAGTGCTTGTAAAGGGGTATACACTTCTGGGTGAATTTATTCTGTGTTTTCCTGTTTACTGTAAAAAAGTTGGGATTTTTTGGTATAGTTTTCAATTTTGTTTTATACTTACACACATTTCATGTTAATGTTGTACTCTCATTTGATTTTGATTGGCTGTGTATAATCATGGAGATTTTATCTAGATTCTTTTACTATATTTTATATGTTATTCTGTTACATTGAAGTTAAATGTACCTCAAATCATTATAGTTACATTGGTAATATGGTGAGATTGCTATCATATCACTGTGTCATTTCCATTATGTTCATCTAATTTCCAATGGAGATGTCTGGTCAGAAGTGGTTTGTTTGGTTCAGTTGCTGGGCCCTCCTTGGATATTGGTGCTTCATGTGAAGTGGAATAACTTAGGGTAGGTCCCTTTAGCTGGATTTGGTCAGGGCAATAAAGAGAGATGTAATGCTTATGTTATTGCTCCTCTCTCTCACGGTAAAATTGTGTGGTCTGAGATGGTATCATGTTTGTTTTGGAGAAATACCACAGAATAATAACCTTTAAAGGAATTGGGAATAAAGAGGTCTGCTTTTTTCAAAATTCTGTGTAGGTGTCATAGTATGGCGCCATTTGCTGGTTAGGAAGTCATCTGATTTGATTTTAGCGATGGTGTTCACTGTGTTTTTTTAGTCTTTGAAACCAGTGACTCCACAGGGACTTGGTTTTGGTAAATTTGTCACCAGTCTCTACTTCTGTCTACCAGAGTAGTATGTGATATCTGATAGCCAGGGGTTTGAAACTATTTTTTTAAGAATTCTGTACTGACTGGATTTCCGGATTATGAGGTCCTAGGCTATAGGAACTTTAGTATTTGCTGCTATTTACAATAAGTGACACATAAGATTGGTAAAGACACCAATTTTGGAGATGGAGAGGCAAGGCTGAAGGGGAGGAGGAGGCCTTTATTTGAAGATAACAATTCTTGTGTTGTTATGTTCAAAAGTCTTATCTAGTAAGTTTCCCATAGGAAGGTATTGGAAATAGAGACATATTTTTTTTTCAAAATTCCATGTAGGTGTCGTGGTATGGCACCCTTTTCTTGTTAGGAAGTCATATGAGTTTATTTTACATGATGGTGTTCATTATGTTATTTTAGTCTTTGAAGCCAGTGACTCCACAGGGACTTGTTTTTTGATTAAATTTGCCACCAGTCTCTACTTATTTGTCCCAGAGTAGTATGTGATATCTCATAGGCAGGGATTTGAAACTATTTTTTTAAGAATTCTGGACTGACTGGTTTCCTGGATGATGAGGTCTTAGGCTATGGGAACTTTACTGTCTACTGATTTTTATAATAAGTAACGCAAAGAATTGGTAAAGACACCAATTTTGGAGATGGAGAGGAAAGGCTGAAGGGGAAGAGGAGGCCTTTATTTGAAGATAACAATTCTTGTGTTGTTATGTTCAAAAGTCTTATCTAGTAAGTTTCCCATAGCTCGCTATCTTTTTTTCCAAATTCTTCATGTACCCACTATCTGACAAATATAATAGAAGTAGCATTATTTACTCACCTAATATACCAAGAGCTGTTTTACAAATGGTTGGAGACTCATATGTATATTGGGCTTAAAGCCAATGCCTGTAGTGGTGCCATATGTTTAGATAAAGAACCAGGACTGAAGCAGATTTTGAGAGCTTTTGTGTGATGATAAATCGTGTAGACTTAGGATATCCAGACCTTGTACGTTTTCCAATGCGTAGCTATCATGTGTTGTACTATAGAATCAATACATTTTGTAAAAAAAAAAGTGCTTGTAAAGGGGTATACACTTCTGGGTGAATTAATTCCGTGTTTTCCTGTTTATTGTAAAAAAGTTGGAAATTTTTTGGTATAGTTTTCAATTTTGTTTTATACTTGCACACATTTCATGTTAATGTTGTACTCTCATTTGATTTTGATTGGCTGTGTATAATCATGAAGATTTTATCTAGATTATTTTACTATATCTTATATGTTATTCTGTTACATTGAAGTTAAATGTACCTCAAATCATTATAGTTACATTGGTAATATGGTGAGATTGCTATCATATCACTGTGTCATTTCCATTATGTTCATCTAATTTCCAATGGAGATGTCTGGTCAGAAGTGGTTTGTTTGGTTCAGTTGCTGGGCCCTCCTTGGATATTGGTGCTTCATGTGAAGTGGAATAACTTAGGGTAGGTCCCTTTTGCTGGATTTGGTCAGGGCAATAAAGAGAGATGTAATGCTTATGTTATTGCTCCTATCTCTCAAGGTAAAATTGTGTGGTCTGAGATGGTATCATGTTTGTTTTGGAGAAATACCACAGAATAATAACCTTGAAAGGAATTGGGAATAAAGAGGTCTGCTTTTTTCAAAATTCTGTGTAGGTGTCATAGTATGGCGCCATTTGCTGGTTAGGAAGTCATCTGATTTGATTTTAGCGATGGTGTTCACTGTGTTTTTTTAGTCTTTGAAACCAGTGACTCCACAGGGACTTGGTTTTGGTAAATTTGTCACCAGTCTCTACTTCTGTGTACCAGAGTAGTATGTGATATCTGATAGCCAGGGGTTTGAAACTATTTATTTAAGAATTCTGTACTGACTGGATTTCCGGATTATGAGGTCCTAGGCTATAGGAACTTTAGTATTTGCTGCTATTTACAATAAGTGACACATAAGATTGGTAAAGACACCAATTTTGGAGATGGAGAGGCAAGGCTGAAGGGGAGGAGGAGGCCTTTATTTGAAGATAACAATTCTTGTGTTGTTATGTTCAAAAGTCTTATCTAGTAAGTTTACCATAGGAAGGTATTGGAAATAGAGACATATTTTTTTTTCAAAATTCCATGTAGGTGTCGTGGTATGGCACCCTTTTCTTGTTAGGAAGTCATATGAGTTTATTTTACATGATGGTGTTCATTATGTTATTTTAGTCTTTGAAGCCAGTGACTCCATAGGGACTTGTTTTTTGATTAAATTTGCCACCAGTCTCTACTTATTTTTCCCAGAGTAGTATGTGATATCTCATAGGCAGGGATTTGAAACTATTTTTTTAAGAATTCTGGACTGACTGGTTTCCTGGATGATGAGGTCTTAGGCTATGGGAACTTTACTGTCTACTGATTTTTATAATAAGTAACGCAAAGAATTGGTAAAGACACCAATTTTGGAGATGGAGAGGAAAGGCTGAAGGGGAAGAGGAGGCCTTTATTTGAAGATAACAATTCTTGTGTTGTTATGTTCAAAAGTCTTATCTAGTAAGTTTCCCATAGCTCGCTATCTTTTTTTCCAAATTCTTCATGTACCCACTATCTGACAAATATAATAGAAGTAGCATTATTTACTCACCTAATATACCAAGAGCTGTTTTACAAATGGTTGGAGACTCATATGTATATTGGGCTTAAAGCCAATGCCTGTAGTGGTGCCATAGGTTTAGATAAAGAACCAGGACTGAAGCAGATTTTGAGAGCTTTTGTGTGATGATAAATTGTGTAGACTTAGGATATCCAGTTCTTGTGCGTTTTCCAATGCGTAGCTATCATGTGTTGTACTATAGAATCAATACATTTTGGAAAAAAAAGTGCTTGTAAAGGGGTATACACTTCTGGGTGAATTAATTCTGTGTTTTCCTGTTTATTGTAAAAAAGTTGTGATTTTTTGGTATAGTTTTCAATTTTGTTTTATATTTGCACACATTTCATGTTAATGTTGTACTCTCATTTGATTTTGATTGGCTGTGTATAATCATGGAGATTTTATCTAGATTCTTTTACTATATTTTATATGTTATTCTGTTACATTGAAGTTAGATGTACCTCAAATCATTATAGTTAAATTGGTAATATGGTCAGATTGCTATCATATCACTGTGTCATTTCCATTATGTTCATCTAATTTCCAATGGAGATGTCTGGTCAGAAGTGGTTTGTTTGGTTCAGTTGCTGGGCCCTCCTTGGATATTGGTGCTTCATGTGAAGTGGAATAACTTAGGGTAGGTCCCTTTAGCTGGATTTGGTCAGGGCAATAAAGAGAGATGTAATGCTTATGTTATTGCTCCTCTTTCTCAAGGTAAAATTGTGTGGTCTGAGATGGTATCATGTTTGTTTTGGAGAAATACTACAGACCAATAACCTTGAAAGGTATTGTGAATAAAGAGGTCTGCTTTTTTCAAAATTCTGTGTAGGTGTCATAGTATGGCGCCATTTGCTGGTTAGGAAGTCATCTGATTTGATTTTAGTGATGGTGTTCACTGTGTTTTTTTAGTCTTTGAAACCAGTGACTACACAGGGACTTGGTTTTGGTAAATTTGTCACCAGTCTCTACTTCTGTGTACCAGAGTAGTATGTGATATCTGATAGCCAGGGGTTTGAAACTATTTTTTTTAAGAATTCTGTACTGACTGCATTTCCGGATTATGAGGTCCTAGGCTATAGGAACTTTAGTATTTGCTGCTATTTACAATAAGTGACACATAAGATTGGTAAAGACACCAATTTTGGAGATGGAGAGGCAAGGCTGAAGGGGAGGAGGAGGCCTTCATTTGAAGATAACAATTCTTGTGTTGTTATGTTCAAAAGTCTTATCTAGTAAGTTTCCCATAGGAATGTATTGGGAATAGAGATATATTTTTTTTTCAAAATTCCATGTAGGTGTCGTGGTATGGCACCATTTGCATGTTAGGAAGTCATATGAATTTATTTTACATGATGGTGTTCATTATGTTATTTTAGTCTTTGAAGCCAGTGACTCCATAGGGACTTGTTTTTTGATTAAATTTGCCACCAGTCTCTACTTATTTGTCCCAGAGTAGTATGTGATATCTCATAGGCAGGGATTTGAAACTATTTTTTTAAGAATTCTGGACTGACTGGTTTCCTGGATGATGAGGTCTTAGGCTATGGGAACTTTACTGTCTGCTGATTTTTATAATAAGTAACGTAAAGAATTGGTAAAGACACCAATTTTGGAGATGGAGAGGAAAGGCTGAAGGGGAGGAGGAGGCCTTTATTTGAAGATAACAATTCTTGTGTTGTTATGTTCAAAAGTCTTATCTAGTAAGTTTCCCATAGCTCGCTATCTTTTTTTCCAAATTCTTCATGTACCCACTATCTGACAATTATAATAGAAGTAGCATTATTTACTCACCTAATATTCCAAGAGCTGTTTTACAAATGGTTGGAGACTCATATGTATATTGGGCTAAAAGCCAATGCCTGTAGTGGTGCCATAGGTTTAGATAAAGAACCAGGACTGAAGCAGATTTTGAGAGCTTTTGTGTGATGATAAATCGTGTAGACTTAGGATATCCAGACCTTGTACGTTTTCCAATGCGTAGCTATCATGTGTTGTACTATAGAATCAATACATTTTGTAAAAAAAAAAGTGCTTGTAAAGGGGTATACACTTCTGGGTGAATTAATGTTTTCCTGTTTACTGTAAAAAAGTTGGGATTTGTTGGTATAGTTTTCAATTTTGTTTTATACTTGCACACATTTCATGTTAATGTTGTACTCTCATTTGATTTTGATTGGCTGTGTATAATCATGGAGATTTTATCTAGATTATTTTACTATATTTTATATGTTATTCTGTTACATTGAAGTTAGATGTACCTCAAATCATTATAGTTACATTGGTAATATGGTGAGATTGCTATCATATCACTGTGTCATTTCCATTATGTTCATCTAATTTCCAATGGAGATGTCTGGTCAGAAGTGGTTTGTTTGGTTCAGTTGCTGGGCCCTCCTTGGATATTGGTGCTTCATGTGAAGTGGAATAACTTAGGGTAGGTCCCTTTAGCTAGATTTGGTCAGGGCAATAAAGAGAGATGTAATGCTTATGTTATTGCTCCTCTCTCTCAAGGTAAAATTGTGTGGTCTGAGATGGTATCATGTTTGTTTTGGAGAAATACTACAGACCAATAACCTTGAAAGGTATTGGGAATAAAGAGGTCTGCTTTTTTCAAAATTCTGTGTAGGTGTCATAGTATGGCGCCATTTGCTGGTTAGGAAGTCATCTGATTTGATTTTAGTGATGGTGTTCACTGTGTTTTTTTAGTCTTTGAAACCAGTGACTCCACAGGGACTTGGTTTTGGTAAATTTGTCACCAGTCTCTACTTCTGTGTACCAGAGTAGTATGTGATATCTGATAGCCAGGGGTTTGAAACTATTTTTTTAAGAATTCTGTACTGACTGGATTTCCGGATTATGAGGTCCTAGGCTATAGGAACTTTAGTATTTGCTGCTATTTACAATAAGTGACACAAAAGATTGGTAAAGACACCAATTTTGGAGATGGAAAGGCAAGGCTGAAGGGGAGGAGGAGGCCTTCATTTGAACATAACAATTCTTGTGTTGTTATGTTCAAAAGTCTTACCTAGTAAGTTTCCCATAGGAAGGTATTGGGAATAGAGACATTTTTTTTTTTCAAAATTCCATGTAGGTGTCGTGGTATGGCACCATTTGCATGTTAGGAAGTCATATGAATTTATTTTACATGATGGTGTTCATTATGTTATTTTAGTCTTTAAAGCCAGTAACTCCATAGGGACTTGTTTTTTTATTAAATTTGCCACCAGTCTCTACTTATTTGTCCCAGAGTAGTATGTGATATCTCATAGGCAGGGATTTGAAACTATTTTTTTAAGAATTCTGGACTGACTGGTTTCCTGGATGATGAGGTCTTAGGCTATGGGAACTTTACTGTCTGCTTATTTTTATAATAAGTAACGCAAAGAATTGGTAAAGACACCAATTTTGGAGATGGAGAGGAAAGGCTGAAGGGGAGGAGGAGGCCTTTATTTGAAGCTAACAATTCTTGTGTTGTTATGTTCAAAAGTCTTATCTAGTAAGTTTCCAATAGCTCGCTATCTTTTTTTCCAAATTCTTCATGTACCCACTATCTGACAAATATAATAGAAGTAGCATTATTTACTCACCTAATATACCAAGCGCTGTTTTACAAATGGTTGGAGACTCATATGTATATTGGGCTTAAAGCCAATGCCTGTAGTGGGGCCATAGGTTTAGATAAAGAACCAGGACTGAAGCAGATTTTGAGAGCTTTTGTGTGATGATAAATTGTGTAGAATTAGGATATCCAGACCTTGTACGTTTTCCAATGCATAGCTATCATGTGTTGTACTATAGAATCGATACATTTTGTAAAAAAAAAAAGTGCTTGTAAAGGGGTATACACTTCTGGGTGAATTAATTCTGTGTTTTCCTGTTTACTGTAAAAAAGTTGGGATTTTTTGGTATAGTTTTCTATTTTGTTTTATACTTGCACACATTTCATGTTAATGTTGTACTCTCATTTGATTTTGATTGGCTGTGTATAATTATGGAGATTTTATCTAGATTCTTTTACTATATTTTATATGTTATTCTGTTACATTGAAGTTAGATGTACCTCAAATCATTATAGTTACATTGGTAATATGGTGAGATTGCTATCATATCACTGTGTCATTTCCATTATGTTCATCTAATTTCCAATGGAGATGTCTGGTCAGAAGTGGTTTGTTTGGTTCAGTTGCTGGGCCCTCCTTGGATATTGGTGCTTCATGTGATGTGGAATTACTTAGGGTAGGTCCCTTTTGCTGGATTTGGTCAGGGCAATAAAGAGAGATGTAATGCTTATGTTATTGCTCCTCTCTCTCAAGGTAAAATTGTGTGGTCTGAGATGGTATCATGTTTGTTTTGGAGAAATACCACAGACCAATAACCTTAAAAGGTATTGGGAATAAAGTGGTCTGCTTTTTTCAAAATTCTGTGTAGGTGTCATAGTATGGCACCATTTGCTGGTTAGGAAGTCATCTGATTTTATTTTAGTGATGGTGTTAACTGTTTTTTTTTTAGTCTTTGAAACCAGTGACTCCACAGGGAATTGGTTTTGGTAAATTTGTCACCAGTCTCTACTTCTGTGTACCAGAGTAGTATGTGATATCTGATAGCCAGGGGTTTGAAACTATTAATTTAAGAATTCTGTACTGACTGGATTTCCGGATTATGAGGTCCTAGGCTATAGGAACTTTAGTATTTGCTGCTATTTACAATAAGTGACACATAAGATTGGTAAAGACACCAATTTTGGAAATGGAGAGGCAAGGCTGAAGGGGAGGAGGAGGCCTTTATTTGAAGATAACAATTCTTGTGTTGTTATGTTCAAAAGTCTTATCTAGTAAGTTTCCCATAGGAAGGTATTGGGAATAGAGACATTTTTTTTTTTCAAAATTCCATGTAGGTGTCGTGGTATGGCACCATTTGCTTGTTAGGAAGTCATATGAGTTTATTTTACATGATTGTGTTCATTATGTTATTTTAGTCTTTGAAGCCAGTGACTCCACAGGGACTTGTTTTTTGATTAAATTTGCCACCAGTCTCTACTTATTTGTCCCAGAGTAGTATGTGATATCTCATAGGCAGGGATTTGAAACTATTTTTTTAAGAATTCTGGACTGACTGGTTTCCTGGATGATGAGGTCTTAGGCTATGGGATATTTACTGTCTGCTGATTTTTATAATAAGTAACGCAAAGAATTGGTAAAGACACCAATTTTGGAGATGGAGAGGAAAGGCTGAAGGGGAGGAGGAGGCCTTTATTTGAAGATAACAATTCTTGTGTTGTTATGTTCAAAAGTCTTATCTAGTAAGTTTCCCATAGCTCGCTATCTTTTTTTCCAAATTCTTCATGTACCCACTATCTGACAAATATAATTGAAGTAGCATTATTTACTCACCTAATATTCCAAGAGCTGTTTTACAAATGGTTGGAGACTCATATGTATATTGGGCTTAAAGCCAATGCCTGTAGTGGGGCCATAGGTTTAGATAAAGAACCAGGACTGAAGCAGATTTTGAGAGCTTTTGTGTGATGATAAATTGTGTAGACTTAGGATATCCAGACCTTGTACGTTTTCCAATGCGTAGCTATCATGTGTTGTACTATAGAATCAATACATTTTGTAAAAAAAAGTGCTTGTAAATGGGTATACACTTCTGGGTGAATTAATTCTGTGTTTTCCTGTTTACTGTAAAAAAGTTGGGATTTTTTGGTATAGTTTTCAATTTTGTTTTATGCTTACACACATTTCATGTTAATGTTGTACTCTTATTTGATTTTTATTGGCTGTGTATAATCATGGAGATTTTATCTAGATTCTTTTACTATATTTTATATGTTATTCTGTTACATTGAAGTTAGATGTACCTCAAATCATTATAGTTACATTGGTAATATGGTGAGATTGCTATCATATCACTGTGTCATTTCCATTATGTTCATCTAATTTCCAATGGAGATGTCTGGTCAGAAGTGGTTTGTTTGGTTCAGTTGCTGGGCCCTCCTTGGATATTGGTGCTTCATGTGAAGTGGAATAACTTAGGGTAGGTCCCTTTAGCTGGATTTGGTCAGGGCAATAAAGAGAGATGTAATGCTTATGTTATTGCTCCTCTCTCTCAAGGTAAAATTGTGTGGTCTGAGATGGTATCAGGTTTGTTTTGGAGAAATACCACAGTCCAATAACCTTGAAAGGTATTGGGAATAAAGATTTCTGCTTTTTTCAAAATTCTGTGTAGATGTCATAGTATGGCGCCATTTGCTGGTTAGGAAGTCATCTGATTTGATTTTAGTGATGGTGTTCACTGTGTTTTTTTAGTCTTTGAAACCAGTGACTCCACAGGGACTTGGTTTTGGTAAATTTGTCACCAGTCTCTACTTCTGTGTACCAGAGTAGTATGTGATATCTGATAGCCAGGGGTTTGAAACTATTTTTTAAAGAATTCTGTACTGACTGGATTTCCGGATTATGAGGTCCTAGGCTATAGGAACTTTAGTATTTGCTGCTATTTACAATAAGTGACACATAAGATTGGTAAAGACACCAATTTTGGAGATGGAGAGGCAAGGCTGAAGGGGAGGAGGGGGCCTTTATTTGAAGATAACAATTCTTGTGTTGTTATGTTCAAAAGTCTTATCTAGTAAGTTTCCCATAGGAAGGTATTGGGAATAGAGACATATTTTTTTTTCAAAATTCCATGTAGGTGTCGTGGTATGGCACCATTTGCTTGTTAGGAAGTCATATGAGTTTATTTTATATGATGGTGTTCATTATGTTATTTTAGTCTTTGAAGCCAGTGACTCCATAGGGGCTTGTTTTTTGATTAAATTTGCCACCAGTCTCTACTTATTTGTCCCAGAGTAGTATGTGATATCTCATAGGCAGGGATTTGAAACTATTTTTTTAAGAATTCTGGACTGACTGGTTTCCTGGATGATGAGGTCTTAGGCTATGGGAACTTTACTGTCTGCTGATTTTTATAATAAGTAACGTAAAGAATTGGTAAAGACACCAATTTTGGAGATGGAGAGGAAAGGCTGAAGGGGAGGAGGAGGCCTTTATTTGAAGATAACAATTCTTGTGTTGTTATGTTCAAAAGTCTTATCTAGTAATTTTCCCATAGCTCGCTATCTTTTTTTCCAAATTCTTCATGTACCCACTATCTGACAAATATAATTGAAGTAGCATTATTTACTCACCTAATATACCAAGAGCTGTTTTACAAATGGTTGGAGACTCATATGTATATTGGGCTTAAAGCCAATGCCTGTAGTGGTGCCATAGGTTTAGATAAAGAACCAGGACTGAAGCAGATTTTGAGAGCTTTTGTGTGATGATAAATTGTGTAGACTTAGGATATCCAGACCTTGTACGTTTTCCAATGCGTAGCTATCATGTGTTGTACTATAGAATCAATACATTTTGTAAAAAAAAGTGCTTGTAAAGGGGTATACACTTCTGGGTGAATTAATTCTGTGTTTTCCTGTTTACTGTAAAAAAGTTGGGATTTTTTGGTATAGTTTTCAATTTTGTTTTATGCTTACACACATTTCATTTTAATGTTGTACTCTTATTTGATTTTGATTGGCTGTGTATAATCATGGAGATTTTATCTAGATTCTTTTACTATATTTTATATGTTATTCTGTTACATTGAAGTTAGATGTACCTCAAATCATTATAGTTACATTGGTAATATGGTGAGATTGCTATCATATCACTGTGTCATTTCCATTATGTTCATCTAATTTCCAATGGAGATGTCTGGTCAGAAGTGGTTTGTTTGGTTCAGTTGCTGGGCCCTCCTTGGATATTGGTACTTCATGTGAAGTGGAATAATTTAGGGTAGGTCCCTTTAGCTGGATTTGGTCAGGGCAATAAAGAGAGATGTAATGCTTATGTTATTGCTCCTCTCTCTCAAGGTAAAATTGTGTGGTCTGAGATGGTATCATGTTTGTTTTGGAGAAATACCACAGACCAATAACCTTGAAAGGTATTGGGAATAAAGAGGTCTGCTTTTTTCAAAATTCTGTGTAGGTGTCATAGTATGGCGCCATTTGCTGGTTAGGAAGTCATCTGATTTGATTTTAGTGATGATGTTCACTGTGTTTTTTTAGTCTTTGAAACCAGTGACTCCACAGGGACTTGGTTTTGGTAAATTTGTCACCAGTCTCTACTTCTGTGTACCAGAGTAGTATGTGATATCTGATAGCCAGGGGTTTGAAACTATTTTTTTAAGAATTCTGTACTGACTGGATTTCCGGATTATGAGGTCCTAGGCTATAGGAACTTTAGTATTTGCTGCTATTTACAATAAGTGACACATAAGATTGGTAAAGACACCAATTTTGGAGATGGAGAGGCAAGGCTGAAGGGGAGGAGGAGGCCTTTATTTGAAGATAACAATTCTTGTGTTGTTATGTTCAAAAGTCTTATCTAGTAAGTTTCCCATAGGAAAGTATTGGGAATAGAGACATATTTTTTTTTCAAAATTCCATGTAGGTGTCGTGGTATGGCACCATTTGCTTGTTAGGAAGTCATATGAGTTTATTTTACATGATGGTGTTCATTATGTTATTTTAGTCTTTGAAGCCAGTGACTCCATAGGGACTTGTTTTTTGATTATATTTGCCACCAGTCTCTACTTATTTGTCCCAGAGTAGTATGTGATATCTCATAGGCAGGGATTTGAAACTATTTTTTTAAGAATTCTGGACTGACTGGATTCCTGGATGATGAGGTCTTAGGCTATGGGAACTTTACTGTCTGCTGATTTTTATAATAAGTAACGCAAAGAATTGGTAAAGACACCAATTTTGGAGATGGAGAGGAAAGGCTGAAGGGGAGGAGGAGGCCTTTATTTGAAGATAACAATTCTCGTGTTGTTATGTTCAAAAGTCTTATCTAGTAAGTTTCCCATAGCTCGCTATCTTTTTTTCCAAATTCTTCATGTACCCACTATCTGACAAATATAATAGAAGTAGCATTATTTACTCACCTAATATTCCAAGAGCTGTTTTACAAATGGTTGGAGACTCATATGTATATTGGGCTTAAAGCCAATGCCTGTAGTGGTGCCATAGGTTTAGATAAAGAACCAGGACTGAAGCAGATTTTGAGAGCTTTTGTGTGATGATAAATTGTGTAGACTTAGGATATCCAGACCTTGTACGTTTTCCAATGCGTAGCTATCATGTGTTGTACTATAGAATTAATACATTTTGTAAAAAAAAAAGTGCTTGTAAAGGGGTATACACTTCTGGGTGAATTAATTCTGTGTTTTCCTGTTTACTGTAAAAAAGTTGGGATTTTTTGGTATAGTTTTCAATTTTGTTTTATGCTTACACACATTTCATTTTAATGTTGTACTCTTATTTGATTTTGATTGGCTGTGTATAATCATGGAGATTTTATCTAGATTCTTTTACTATATTTTATATGTTATTCTGTTACATTGAAGTTAGATGTACCTCAAATCATTATAGTTACATTGGTAATATGGTGAGATTGCTATCATATCACTGTGTCATTTCCATTATGTTCATCTAATTTCCAATGGAGATGTCTGGTCAGAAATGGTTTGTTTGGTTCAGTTGCTGGGCCCTCCTTGGATATTGGTGCTTCATGTGAAGTGGAATAACTTAGGGTAGGTCCCTTTAGCTGGATTTGGTCAGGGCAATAAAGAGAGATGTAATGCTTATGTTATTGCTCATCTCTCTCAAGGTAAAATTTTGTGGTCTGAGATGGTATCATGTTTGTTTTGGAGAAATACCACAGACCAATAACCTTGAAAGGTATTCGGAATAAAGAGGTCTGCTTTTTTCAAAATTCTGTGTAGGTGTCATAGTATGGCGCCATTTGCTGGTTAGGAAGTCATCTGATTTGATTTTAGTGATGGTGTTCACTGTGTTTTTTTAGTCTTTGAAACCAGTGATTCCACAGGGACTTGGTTTTGGTAAATTTGTCACCAGTCCCTACTTCTGTGTACCAGAGTAGTATGTGATATCTGATAGCCAGGGGTTTGAAACTATTTTTTTAAGAATTCTGTACTGACTGGATTTCCGGATTATGAGGTCCTAGGCTATAGGAACTTTAGTATTTGCTGCTATTTACAATAAGTGACACATAAGATTGGTAAAGACACCAATTTTGGAGATGGAGAGGCAAGGCTGAAGGGGAGGAGGAGGCCTTTATTTGAAGATAACAATTCTTGTGTTGTTATGTTCAAAAGTCTTATCTAGTAAGTTTCCCATAGGAAGGTATTGGGAATAGAGACATATTTTTTTTTTCAAAATTCCATGTAGGTGTCGTGGTATGGCACCATTTGCTTGTTAGGAAGTCATATTAGTTTATTTTACATGATTGTGTTCATTATGTTATTTTAGTCTTTGAAGCCAGTGACTCCATAGGGACTTGTTTTTTTATTACATTTGCCACCAGTCTCTACTTATTTGTCCCAGAGTAGTATGTGATATCTCATAGGCAGGGATTTGAAACTATTTTTTTAAGAATTCTGGACTGACTGGTTTCCTGGATGATGAGGTCTTAGGCTATGGGAACTTTACTGTCTGCTGATTTTTATAATAAGTAACGTAAAGAATTGGTAAAGACACCAATTTTGGAGATGGAGAGGAAAGGCTGAAGGGGAGGAGGAGGCCTTTATTTGAAGATAACAATTCTTGTGTTGTTATGTTCAAAAGTCTTATCTAGTAAGTTTCCCATAGCTCGCTATCTTTTTTTCCAAATTCTTCATGTACCCACTATCTGACAAATATAATTGAAGTAGCATTATTTACTCACCTAATATATCAAGAGCTGTTTTACAAATGGTTGGAGACTCATATGTATATCGGGCTTAAAGCCAATGACTGTAGTGGTGCCATAGGTTTAGATAAAGAACCAGGACTGAAGCAGATTTTGAGAGCTTTTGTGTGATGATAAATTGTGTAGACTTAGGATATCCAGACCTTGTACGTTTTCCAATGCGTAGCTATCATGTGTTGTACTATAGAATCAATACATTTTGTAAAAAAAACTGCTTGTAAAGGGGTATACACTTCTGGGTGAATTAATTCTGTGTTTTCCTGTTTATTGTAAAAAAGTTGGAAATTTTTTGGTATAGTTTTCAATTTTGTTTTATACTTGCACACATTTCATGTTAATGTTGTACTCTCATTTGATTTTGATTGGCTGTGTATAATCA
Source organism: Rhinoderma darwinii (assembly GCF_050947455.1). Taxonomy (NCBI): domain Eukaryota; kingdom Metazoa; phylum Chordata; class Amphibia; order Anura; family Rhinodermatidae; genus Rhinoderma; species Rhinoderma darwinii. The sequence goes on from NW_027461706.1 coordinate 191,560, forward strand.
TGGAGATTTTATCTAGATTCTTTTACTATATTTTATATGTTATTCTGTTACATTGAAGTTAGATGTACCTCAAATCATTATAGTTACATTGGTAATATGGTGAGATTGCTATCATATCACTGTGTCATTTCCATTATGTTCATCTAATTTCCAATGGAGATGTCTGGTCAGAAGTGGTTTGTTTGGTTCAGTTGCTGGGCCCTCCTTGGATATTGGTGCTTCATGTGAAGTGGAATAACTTAGGGTAGGTCCCTTTAGCTGGATTTGGTCAGGGCAATAAAGAGAGATGTAATGCTTATGTTATTGCTCCTCTCTCTCAAGGTAAAATTGTGTGGTCTGAGATGGTATCAGGTTTGTTTTGGAGAAATACCACAGACCAATAACCTTGAAAGGTATTGGGAATAAAGAGGACTGCTTTTTTCAAAATTCTGTGTAGGTGTCATAGTATGGCGCCATTTGCTGGTTAGGAAGTCACCTGATTTGATTTTAGTGATGGTGTTCACTGTGTTTTTTTAGTCTTTGAAACCAGTGACTCCACAGGGACTTGGTTTTGGTAAATTTGTCACCAGTCTCTACTTCTGTGTACCAGAGTAGTATGTGATATCTGATAGCCAGGGGTTTGAAACTATTTTTTTAAGAATTCTGTACTGACTGGATTTCCGGATTATGAGGTCCTAGGCTATAGGAACTTTAGTATTTGCTGCTATTTACAATAAGTGACACATAAGATTGGTAAAGACACCAATATTGGAGATGGAGAGGCAAGGCTGAAGAGGAAGAGGAGGCTTTTATTTGAAGATAACAAATCCTTTGTTGTTATGTTCAAAAGTCTTATCTAGTAAGTTTCCCATAGGAAGGTATTGGGAATAGAGACATATTTTTTTTTCAAAATTCCATGTAGGTGTCGTGGTATGGCACCATTTGCTTGTTAGGAAGTCATATGAGTTTATTTTACATGATGGTGTTCATTATGTTATTTTAGTCTTTGAAGCCAGTGACTCCATAGGGACTTGTTTTTTTATTAAATTTGCCACCAGTCTCTACTTATTTGTCCCAGAGTAGTATGTGATATCTCATAGGCAGGGATTTGAAACTATTTTTTTAAGAATTCTGGACTGACTGGTTTCCTGGATGATGAGGTCTTAGGCTATGGGAACTTTACTGTCTGCTTATTTTTATAATAAGTAACGCAAAGAATTGGTAAAGACACCAATTTTGGAGATGGAGAGGAAAGGCTGAAGGGGAGGAGGAGGCCTTTATTTGAAGATAACAATTCTTGTGTTGTTGTGTTCAAAAGTCTTATCTAGTAAGTTTCCCATAGCTCGCTATCTTTTTTTCCAAATTCTTCATGTACCCACTATCTGACAAATATAATAGAAGTAGCATTATTTACTCACCTAATATTCCAAGAGCTGTTTTACAAATGGTTGGAGACTCATATGTATATTGGGCTTAAAGCCAATGCCTGTAGTGGTGCCATAGGTTTAGATAAAGAACCAGGACTGAAGCAGATTTTGAGAGCTTTTGTGTGATGATAAATTGTGTAGACTTAGGATATCCAGACCTTGTACGTTTTCCAATGCATAGCTATCATGTGTTGTACTATAAAATCAATACATTTTGTAAAAAAAAGTGCTTGTAAAGGGGTATATACACTTCTGGGTGAATTAATTCTGTGTTTTCCTGTTTACTGTAAAAAAGTTGGGATTTTTTGGTATAGTTTTCAATTTTGTTTTATACTTGCACACATTTCATGTTAATGTTGTACTCTCATTTGATTTTGATTGGCTGTGTATAATCATGGAGATTTTATCTAGATTCTTTTACTATATTTTATATGTTATTCTGTTACATTGAAGTTAGATGTACCTCAAATCATTATAGTTACATTGGTAATATGGTGAGATTGCTATCATATCACTGTGTCATTTCCATTATGTTCATCTAATTTCCAATGGAGATGTCTGGTCAGAAGTGGTTTGTTTGGTTCAGTTGCTGGGCCCTCCTTGGATATTGGTGCTTCATGTGAAGTGGAATAACTTAGGGTAGGTCCCTTTAGCTGGATTTGGTCAGGGCAATAAAGAGAGATGTAATGCTTATGTTATTGCTCCTCTCTCTCAAGGTAAAATTGTGTGGTCTGAGATGGTATCATGTTTGTTTTGGAGAAATACCACAGACCAATAACCTTGAAAGGTATTGGGAATAAAGAGGTCTGCTTTTTTCAAAATTCTGTGTAGGTGTCATAGTATGGCGCCATTTGCTGGTTAGGAAGTCATCTGATTTGATTTAAGTGATGGTGTTCACTGTGTTTTTTTTAGTCTTTGAAACCAGTGACTCCACAGGGACTTGGTTTTGGTAAATTTGTCACCAGTCTCTACTTCTGTGTACCAGAGTAGTATGTGATATCTGATAGCCAGGGGTTTGAAACTATTTTTTTAAGAATTCTGTACTGACTGGATTTCCGGATTATGAGGTCCTAGGCTATAGGAACTTTAGTATTTGCTGCTATTTACAATAAGTGACACATAAGATTGGTAAAGACACCAATATTGGAGATGGAGAGGCAAGGCTGAAGGGGAGGAGGAGGCCTTTATTTGAAGATAACAATTCCTTTGTTGTTATGTTCAAAAGTCTTATCTAGTAAGTATCCCATAGAAAGGTATTGGGAATAGAGACATATTTTTTTTTCAAAATTCCATGTAGGTGTCGTGGTATGGCACCATTTGCTTGTTAGGAAGTCATATAAGTTTATTTTACATGATGGTGTTCATTATGTTATTTTAGTCTCTGAAGCCAGTGACTCCATAGGGACTTGTTTTTTGATTACATTTGCCACCAGTCTCTACTTATTTGTCCCAGAGTAGTATGTGATATCTCATAGGCAGGGATTTGAAACTATTTTTTTAAGAATTCTGGACTGACTGGTTTCCTGGATGATGAGGTCTTAGGCTATGGGAACTTTGCTGTCTGCTGATTTTTATAATAAGTAACGCAAAGAATTGGTAAAGACACCAATTTTGGAGATGGAGAGGAAAGGCTGAAGGGGAGGAGGAGGCCTTTATTTGAAGATAACAATTCTTGTGTTGTTATGTTCAAAAGTCTTATCTAGTAAGTTTCCCATAGCTCGCTATCTTTTTTTCCAAATTCTTCATGTACCCACTATCTGACAAATATAATAGAAGTAGCATTATTTACTCACCTAATATTCCAAGAGCTGTTTTACAAATGGTTGGAGACTCATATGTATATTGGGCTTAAAGCCAATGCCTGTAGTGGTGCCATAGGTTTAGGTAAAGAACCAGGACTGAAGCAGATTTTGAGAGCTTTTGTGTGATGATAAATTGTGTAGACTTAGGATATCCAGACCTTGTACGTTTTCCAATGCGTAGCTATCATGTGTTGTACTATAGAATCAATAAATTTTGGAAAAAAAAGTGCTTGTAAAGGGGTATACACTTCTGGGTGAATTAATTCTGTGTTTTCCTGTTTATTGTAAAAAAGTTGGGATTTTTTGGTATAGTTTTCAATTTTGTTTTATACTTGCACACATTTCATGTTAATGTTGTACTCTCATTTGATTTTGATTGGCTGTGTATAATCATGGAGATTTTATCTAGATTATTTTACTATATTTTATATGTTATTCTGTTACATTGAAGTTAGATGTACCTCAAATCATTATAGTTACATTGGTAATATGGTGAGATTGCTATCATATCACTGTGTCATTTCCATTATGTTCATCTAATTTCCAATGGAGATGTCTGGTCAGAAGTGGTTTGTTTGGTTCAGTTGCTGGGCCCTCCTTGGATATTGGTGCTTCATGTGAAGTGGAATAACTTAGGGTAGGTCCCTTTAGCTGGATTTGATCAGGGCAATAAAGAGAGATGTAATGCTTGTGTTATTGCTCCTCTCTCTCAAGGTAAAATTGTGTGGTCTGAGATGGTATCATGTTTGTTTTGGAGAAATACCACAGACCAATAACCTTGAAAGGTATTGGGAATAAAGAGGTCTGCTTTTTTCAAAATTCTGTGTAGGTGTCATAGTATGGCGCCATTTGCTGGTTAGGAAGTCATCTGATTTGATTTTAGTGATGGTGTTCACTGTGTTTTTTTAGTCTTTGAAACCAGTGACTCCACAGGGACTTGGTTTTGGTAAATTTGTCACCAGTCTCTACTTCTGTGTACCAGAGTAGTATGTGATATCTGATAGCCAGGGGTTTGAAACTATTTTTTTAAGAATTCTGTACTGACTGGATTTCCGGATTATGAGGTCCTAGGCTATAGGAACTTTAGTATTTGCTGCTATTTACAATAAGTGACACATAAGATTGGTAAAGACACCAATATTGGAGATGGAGAGGCAAGGCTGAAGAGGAAGAGGAGGCTTTTATTTGAAGATAACAAATCCTTTGTTGTTATGTTCAAAAGTCTTATCTAGTAAGTTTCCCATAGGAAGGTATTGGGAATAGAGACATATTTTTTTTTCAAAATTCCATGTAGGTGTCGTGGTATGGCACCATTTGCTTGTTAGGAAGTCATATGAGTTTATTTTACATGATGGTGTTCATTATGTTATTTTAGTCTTTAAAGCCAGTGACTCCATAGGGACTTGTTTTTTTATTAAATTTGCCACCAGTCTCTACTTATTTGTCCCAGAGTAGTATGTGATATCTCATAGGCAGGGATTTGAAACTATTTTTTTAAGAATTCTGGACTGACTGGTTTCCTGGATGATGAGGTCTTAGGCTATGGGAACTTTACTGTCTACTGATTTTTATAATAAGTAACGCAAAGAATTGGTAAAGACACCAATTTTGGAGATGGAGAGGAAAGGCTGAAGGGGAGGAGGAGGCCTTTATTTGAAGATAACAATTCTTGTGTTGTTATGTTCAAAAGTCTTATCTAGTAAGTTTCCCATAGCTCGCTATCTTTTTTTCCAAATTCTTCATGTACCCACTATCTGACAAATATAATAGAAGTAGCATTATTTACTCACCTAATATTCCAAGAGCTGTTTTACAAATGGTTGGAGACTCATATGTATATTGGGCTTAAAGCCAATGCCTGTAGTGGTGCCATAGGTTTAGATAAAGAACCAGGACTGAAGCAGATTTTGAGAGCTTTTGTGTGATGATAAATTGTGTAGACTTAGGATATCCAGACCTTGTACGTTTTCCAATGCATAGCTATCATGTGTTGTACTATAGAATCGATACATTTTGTAAAAAAAAAGTGCTTGTAAAGGGGTATACACTTCTGGGTGAATTAATTCTGTGTTTTCCTGTTTACTGTAAAAAAGTTGGGATTTTTTGGTATAGTTTTCAATTTTGTTTTATACTTGCACACATTTCATGTTAATGTTGTACTCTTATTTGATTTTGATTGGCTGTGTATAATCATGGAGATTTTATCTAGATTCTTTTACTATATTTGATATGTTATTCTGTTACATTGAAGTTAGATGTACCTCAAATCATTATAGTTACATTGGTAATATGGTGAGATTGCTATCATATCACTGTGTCATTTCCATTATGTTCATCTAATTTCCAATGGAGATGTCTGGTCAGAAGTGGTTTGTTTGGTTCAGTTGCTGGGCCCTCCTTGGATATTGGTGCTTCATGTGAAGTGGAATAAGTTAGGGTAGGTCCCTTTAGCTGGATTTGGTCAGGGCAATAAAGAGAGATGTAATGCTTATGTTATTGCTCCTCTCTCTCAAGGTAAAATTTTGTGGTCTGAGATGGTATCATGTTTGTTTTGGAGAAATACCACAGACCAATAACCTTGAAAGGTATTGGGAATAAAGAGGTCTGCTTTTTTCAAAATTCTGTGTAGGTGTCATAGTATCGCGCCATTTGCTGGTTAGGAAGTCATCTGATTTGATTTTAGTGATGGTGTTCACTGTGTTTTTTTAGTCTTTGAAACCAGTGACTCCACAGGGACTTGGTTTTAGTAAATTTGTCACCAGTCTCTACTTCTGTGTACCAGAGAAGTATGTGATATCTGATAGCCAGGGGTTTGAAACTATTTTTTTAAGAATTCTGTACTGACTGGATTTCCGGATTATGAGGTCCTAGGCTATAGGAACTTTAGTATTTGCTGCTATTTACAATACGTGACACATAAGATTGGTAAAGACACCAATTTTGGAGATGGAGAGGAAAGGCTGAAGGGGAGGAGGAGGCCTTTATTTGAAGATAACAATTCATTTGTTGTTATGTTCAAAAGTCTCATCTAGTAAGTTTCCCATAGGAAGGTATTGGGAATAGAGACATATTTTTTTTTCAAAATTCCATGTAGGTGTCGTGGTATGGCACCATTTGCTTGTTAGGAAGTCATATGAGTTTATTTTACATGATGGTGTTCATTATGTTATTTTAGTCTTTGAAGCCAGTGACTCCATAGGGACTTGTTTTTTGATTAAATTTGCCACCAGTCTCTACTTATTTGTCCCAGAGTAGTATGTGATATCTCATAGGCAGGGTTTTGAAACTATTTTTTTAAGAATTCTGGACTGACTGGTTTCCTGGATGATGAGGTCTTAGGCTATGGGAACTTTACTGTCTACTGATTTTTATAATAAGTAACGCAAAGAATTGGTAAAGACACCAATTTTGGAGATGGAGAGGAAAGGCTGAAGGGGAGGAGGAGGCCTTTATTTGAAGATAACAATTCTTGTGTTGTTATGTTCAAAAGTCTTATCTAGTAAGTTTCCCATAGCTCGCTATCTTTTTTTCCAAATTCTTCATGTACCCACTATCTGACAAATATAATAGAAGTAGCATTATTTACTCACCTAATATTCCAAGAGCTGTTTTACAAATGGTTGGAGACTCATATGTATATTGGGCTTAAAGCCAATGCCTGTAGTGGTGCCATAGGTTTAGATAAAGAACCAGGACTGAAGCAGATTTTGAGAGCTTTTGTGTGATGATAAATTGTGTAGACTTAGGATATCCAGACCTTGTACGTTTTCCAATGCGTAGCTATCATGTGTTGTACTATAGAATCAATACATTTTATTTAAAAAAAAAGTGCTTGTAAAGGGGTATACACTTCTGGGTGAATTAATTCTGTGTTTTCCTGTTTACTGTAAAAAAGTTGGGATTTTTTGGTATAGTTTTCAATTTTGTTTTATACTTGCACACATTTCATGTTAATGTTGTACTCTCATTTGATTTTGATTGGCTGTGTATAATCATGGAGATTTTATCTAGATTATTTTACTATATTTTATATGTTATTCTGTTACATTGAAGTTAGATGTACCTCACATCATTATAGTTACATTGGTAATATGGTGAGATTGCTATCATATCACTGTGTCATTTCCATTATGTTCATCTAATTTCCAATGGAGATGTCTGGTCAGAAGTGGTTTGTTTGGTTCAGTTGCTGGGCCCTCCTTGGATATTGGTGCTTCATGTGAAGTGGAATAACTTAGGGTAGGTCCCTTTAGCTGGATTTGGTCAGGGCAATAAAGAGAGATGTAATGCTTATGTTATTGCTCCTCTCTCTCAAGGTAAAATTGTGTGGTCTGAGATGGTATCAGGTTTGTTTTGGAGAAATACCACAGACCAATAACCTTGAAAGGTATTGGGAATAAAGAGGTCTGCTTTTTTCAAAATTCTGTGTAGGTGTCATAGTATGGCGCCATTTGCTGGTTAGGAAGTCACCTGATTTGATTTTAGTGATGGTGTTCACTGTGTTTTTTTAGTCTTTGAAACCAGTGACTCCACAGGGACTTGGTTTTGGTAAATTTGTCACCAGTCTCTACTTCTGTGTACCAGAGTAGTATGTGATATCTGATAGCCAGGGGTTTGAAACTATTTTTTTAAGAATTCTGTACTGACTGGATTTCCGGATTATGAGGTCCTAGGCTATAGGAACTTTAGTATTTGCTGCTATTTACAATAAGTGACACAAAAAATTGGTAAAGACACAAATTTTGGAGATGGAGAGGCAAGGCTGAAGGGGAGGAGGAGGCCTTTATTTGAACATAACAATTCTTGTGTTGTTATGTTCAAAAGTCTTATCTAGTAAGTTTCCTATAGGAAGGTATTGGGAATAGAGAAATATTTTTTTTTCAAAATTCCATGTAGGTGTCGTGGTATGGCACCAATTGCTTGTTAGGAAGTCATATGAGTTTATTTTACATGATGGTGTTCATTATGTTATTTTAGTCTTTGAAGCCAGTGACTCCATAGGGACTTGTTTTTTGATTAAATTTCCACCAGTCTATACTTATTTGTCCCAGAGTAGTATGTGATATCTCATAGGCAGGGATTTGAAACTATTTTTTTAAGAATTCTGGACTGACTGGTTTCCTCCATGGTGAGGTCTTAGGCTATGGGAACTTTACTGTCTGCTGATTTTTATAATAAGTAACGCAAAGAATTGGTAAAGACACCAATTTTGGAGATGGAGAGGAAAGGCTGAAGGGGAGGAGGAGGCCTTTATTTGAAGATAACAATTCTTGTGTTGTTATGTTTAAAAGTCTTATCTAGTAAGTTTCCCATAGCTCGCTATCTTTATTTCCAAATTCTTCATGTACCCACTATCTGACAAATATAATAGAAGTAGCATTATTTACTCACCTAATATTCCAAGAGCTGTTTTACAAATGGTTGGAGACTCATATGTATATTGGGCTTAAAGCCAATGCCTGTAGTGGTGCCATAGGTTTAGATAAAGAACCAGGACTGAAGCAGATTTTGAGAGCTTTTGTGTGATGATAAATTGTGTAGACTTAGGATATCCAGACCTTGTACGTTTTCCAATGCGTAGCTATCATGTGTTGTACTATAGAATCAATACATTTTGGAAAAAAAAAAGTGCTTGTATAGGGGTATACACTTCTGGGTGAATTAATTCTGTGTTTTCCTGTTTATTGTAAAAAAGTTGGGATTTTTTGGTATAGTTTTCAATTTTGTTTTATACTTGCACACATTTCATGTTAATGTTGAACTCTCATTTGATTTTGATTGGCTATGTATAATCATGGAGATTTTATCTAGATTATTTTACTATATTTTATATGTTATTCTGTTACATTGAAGTTAGATGTACCTCAAATCATTATAGTTACATTGGTAATATGGTGAGATTGCTATCATATCACTGTGTCATTTCCATTATGTTCATCTAATTTCCAATGGAGATGTCTGGTCAGAAGTGGTTTGTTTGGTTCAGTTGCTGGGCCCTCCTTGGATATTGGTTCTTCATGTGAAGTGGAATAACTTAGGGTAGGTCCCTTTAGCTGGATTTGGTCAGGGCAATAAAGAGAGATGTAATGCTTATGTTATTGCTCCTCTCTCTCAAGGTAAAATTGTGTGATCTGAGATGGTATCATGTTTGTTTTGGAGAAATACCACAGACCAATAACCTTTAAAGGTATTGGGAATAAAGAGGTCTGCTTTTTTCAAAATTCTGTGTAGGTGTCATAGTATGGCGCCATTTGCTGGTTAGGAAGTCATCTGATTTGATTTTAGTGATGATGTTCACTGTGTTTTTTTAGTCTTTGAAACCAGTGACTCCACAGGGACTTGGTTTTGGTAAATTTGTCACCAGTCTCTACTTCTGTGTACCAGAGTAGTATGTGATATCTGATAGCCAGGGGTTTGAAACTATTTTTTTAAGAATTCTGTACTTACTGGATTTCCGGATTATGAGGTCCTAGGCTATAGGAACTTTAGTATTTGCTGCTATTTACAATAAGTGACACATAAGATTGGTAAGGACACCAATTTTGGAGATGGAGAGGCAAGGCTGAAGGGGAGGAGGAGGCCTTTATTTGAAGATAACAATTCTTGTGTTGTTATGTTCAAAAGTCTTATCTAGTAAGTTTCCCATAGGAAGGTATTGGGAATAGAGACATATTTTTTTTTTCAAAATTCCATGTAGGTGTCGTGGTATGGCACCATTTGCTTGTTAGGAAGTCATATGAGTTTATTTTACATGATGGTGTTCATTATGTTATTTTAGTCTTTGAAGCCAGTGACTCCATAGGGGCTTGTTTTTTGATTAAATTTGCCACCAGTCACTACTTATTTGTCCCAGAGTAGTATGTGATATCTCATAGGCAGGGATTTGAAACAATTTTTTTAAGAATTCTGGACTGACTGGTTTCCTGGATGATGAGGTCTTAGGCTATGGGAACTTTACTGTCTGCTGATTTTTGTAATAAGTAACGCAAAGAATTGGTAAAGACACCAATTTTGGAGATGGAGAGGAAAGGCTGAAGGGGAGGAGGAGGCCTTTATTTGAAGATAACAATTCTTGTGTTGTTATGTTCAAAAGTCTTATCTAGTAAGTTTCCCATAGCTCGCTATCTTTTTTTCCAAATTCTTCATGTACCCACTATCTGACAAATATAATAGAAGTAGCATTATTTATTCACCTAATATTCCAAGAGCTGTTTTACAAATGTTTGGAGACTCATATGTATATTGGGCTTAAAGCCAATGCCTGTAGTGGTGCCATAGGTTCAGATAAAGAACCAGGACTGAAGCAGATTTTGAGAGCTTTTGTGTGATGATAAATTGTGTAGACTTAGGAAATCCACACCTTGTATGTTTTCCAATGCGTAGCTATCATGTGTTGTACTATAGAATCAATACATTTTGTAAAAAAAAGTGCTTGTAAAGGGGTATACACTTCTGGGTGAATTAATTCTGTGTTTTCCTGTTTATTGTAAAAAAGTTGGAAATTTTTTGGTATAGTTTTCAATTTTGTTTTATACTTGCACACATTTGATGTTAATGTTGTACTCTAATTTGATTTTGATTGGCTGTGTATAATCATGGAGACTTTATCTAGATTCTTTTACTATATTTTATATGTTATTCTGTTACATTGAAGTTAGATGTACCTCAAATCATTATAGTTACATTGGTAATATGGTGAGATTGCTATCATATTACTGTGTCATTTCCATTATGTTCATCTAATTTCCAATGGAGATGTCTGGTCAGAAGTGGTTGTTTGGTTCAGTTGCTGGGCCCTCCTTGGATATTGGTGCTTCATGTGAAGTGGAATAACATAGGGTAGGTCCCTTTAGCTGGATTTGGTCAGGGCAGTAAAGAGAGATGTAATGCTTATGTTATTGCTCCTCTCTCTCAAGGTAAAATTGTGTGGTCTGAGATGGTATCATGTTTGTTTTGGAGAAATGCCACAGACCAATAACCTTGAAAGGTATAGGGAATAAAGAGGTCTGCTTTTTTCAAAATTCTGTGTAGGTGTCATAGTATGGCGCCATTTGCTGGTTAGGAAGTCATCTGATTTGATTTTAGTGATGGTGTTCACTGTGTTTTTTTAGTCTTTGAAACCAGTGACTCCACAGGGACTTGATTTTGGTAAATTTGTCACCAGTCTCTACTTCTATGTACCAGAGTAGTATGTGATATCTGATAGCCAGGGGTTTGAAACTATTTTTTTAAGAATTCTGTACTGACTGGATTTCCGGATTATAAGGTCCTAGGCTATAGGAACTATAGTATTTGCTGCTATTTACAATAAGTGACACATAAGATTGGTAAAGACACCAATTTTGGAGATGGAGAGGCAAGGCTGAAGGGGAGGAGGAGGCCTTTATTTGAACACAACAATTCTTGTGTTGTTATGTTCAAAAGTCTTATCTAGTAAGTTTCCCATAGGAAGGTATTGGGAATGGAGACATATTTTTTTTTCAAAATTCCATGTAGGTGTCATGGTATGGCACCATTTGCTTGTTAGGAAGTCATATGAGTTTATTTTACATGATGGTGTTCATTATGTTATTTTAGTTTTTGAAGCCAGTGACTCCATAGGGACTTGATTTTTGATTAAATTTGCCACCAGTCTCTACTAATTTGTCCCAGAGTAGTATGTGATATCTCATAGGCAGGGATTTGAAACAATTTTTTTAAGAATTCTGGACTGACTGGTTTCCTGGATAATGAGGTCTTAGTCTATGGGAACTTTACTGTCTGCTGATTTTTATAATAAGTAACGCAAAGAATTAGTAAAGACACCAATTTTGGAGATGGAGAGGAAAGGCTGAAGGGGAGGAGGAGGCCTTTATTTGAAGATAACAATTCTTGTGTTGTTATGTTCAAAAGTCTTATCTAGTAAGTTTCCCATAGCTCGCTATATTTTTTTCCAAATTCTTCATGTACCCACTATCTGACAAATATAATAGAAGTAGCATTATTTACTCACCTAATATTCCAAGAGCTGTTTTACAAATGGTTGGAGACTCATATGTATATTGGGCTTAAAGCCAATGCCTGTAGTGGTGCCATAGGTTTAGATAAAGAACCAGGACTGAAGCAGATTTTGAGAGCTTTTGTGTGATGATAAATTGTGTAGACTTAGGATATCCAGACCTTGTACGTTTTCCAATGCGTAGCTATCATGTGTTGTACTATAGAATCAATACATTTTGTAAAAAAAAGTGCTTGTAAAGGGGTATACACTTCTGGGTGAATTAATTCTGTGTTTTCCTGTTTACTGTAAAAAAGTAGGGATTTTTTGGTATCGTTTTCAATTTTGTTTTATACTTGCACACATTTCATGTTAATGTTGTACTCTCATTTGATTTTGATTGGCTGTGTATAATCATGGAGATTTTATCTAGATTCTTTTACTATATTTTATATGTTATTCTGTTACATTGAAGTTAGATGTACCTCAAATCATTATAGTTACATTGGTAATATGGTGAGATTGCTATCATATCACTGTGTCATTTCCATTATGTTCATCTAATTTCCAATGGAGATGTCTGGTCAGAAGTGGTTTGTTTGGTTCAGTTGCTGGGCCCTCCTTGGATATTGGTGCTTCATGTGAAGTGGAATAACTTAGGGTAGGTCCCTTTAGCTGGATTTGGTCAGGGCAATAAAGAGAGATGTAATGCTTATGTTATTGCTCCTCTCTCTCAAGGTAAAATTGTGTGGTCTGAGATGGTATCAGGTTTGTTTTGTAGAAATACCACAGACCAATAACCTTAACCCCTTCCCGCTCCTTGACGTACTATTACGTCATGGCAGCTGTATCGTTCGCGCTCCATGCCGTAATAGTACGTCTCGGGAGTAACGGCCGTTTCGGCCGTCCTCCCGACACATACAGGAGCTGTGACGCTGCTGTCTTGTTCAGCAGCTGTCACAGCTCCTACAGCGGGGACCGATCGCTGTGTCCCCGCTGATTAACCCCTTAAAAGCCGCGTTCTATAGAGATCGCGGCTTTTTAGGGGTTAAGCTGCCATCGCCGGCCTGCTACGCGATAGCGGCCGGCGATGGTGACTATGGCAACCGGACACCAAACAATGGCGTCCGGCTATGCCATAGACGGAAGCCTAGTGGGTCCTGACAACGTCAGGACCCACTATGCTTGCTGTCAGTGAGTAGCTGACAGTTCTAATACACTGCACTACGCATGTAGTGCAGTGTATTAGAATAGCGATCAGGGCCTCCAGCCCTCAAGTCCCCTAGTGGGACAAAGTAATAAAGTAAAAAAAAAGTTAAAAAAAGATGTGTAAAAATAAGAAAATAAAAGTTTTAAAAGTAATAAAAGTAAAAGTCCCACTTTTTCCCTTATCAGTCCTTTATTATTAATAAAAATATATAAACAAACAAATAAACTATACATAATTGGTATCGCCGCGTCCGTAACGGCCTGAACTACAAAATTATTTTGTTATTTATCCCGCACGGTGAACGCCGTAAAAAAAAATATTAATAAACCGTACCACAATCACAATTGTTTGGTCACTTCACCTCCCAAAAAATGGAATAAAAAGAGATCAAAAAGTCGCATGTACCTAAAAATGGTACTGATGGAAAATACAGTTCGTTACGCAAAAAATAAGTCCTCGCACGGCTTTATTGATTGAAAAATAAAAACGTTCTGGCTCTTAGAATAAGGTAACACAAAAAGTGAATGATTGTTTACAAAACGTATTTTATTGTGCAAACGCCATAAGACATAAAAAAAAACTATAAACATCTGGTATCGCCGTAATCGTATCGCCCCGCAGAATAAAGTGAATATGTCATTTATAGCGCACGGTGAACGCTGTAAAAAAAAAAAGTATACAAAAACAATAGTAGAATTGCTGTTTATTAGTCACCACGCCACCTAAAAATGGAATAAAAACTGATCAAAAAGCCGCATGCACCCCAAGAAAACTACAATGGATTCCTCAAGGGGTCTAGTTTCCAAATTGGGGTCACTTTTGGGGGGTTTCCAATGTTTTGGCACCACAAGACCTCTTCAAACCGGACATGGTGCCTAATAAAAAAGAGGGCTCAAAATCCGCTAGGTGCTCCTTTGCTTCGGAGGCCGGTGCTTCAGTCCATTACCGCCCGAGGGCAACATGTGGGATATTTCTCAAAAATGCAGAATCTGGGCAATAAGTATTGAGTTGCGTTTCTCTGTTAAATCCTTTTGTGTTATAAAAAAAATGGTATAAAAAGAGTAAATTTCACCTCTACTTTGCTCTAAATTTCTGTGAAACACCTAAAGGGTTCATAAACTTTCTAAATGCTGTTGTGAATACTTTGAGGGGTCTAGTTTCTAAAATGGGGTGTTTGATAGGGGTTTCTAATATATGGGCCCCTCAAAGCAACTTCAGAAATGAACTGGAACCTAAAAAAATAAATAAATGAGGCAATACTTCGCTTCTTACATTATACTGATAATGAGCCGTGCCCACTCCGAGATGACCCCAGTTTTGACCGTTTGTATAAACGGAGACCCCTATTAGACCGTTCCAGTGCCCGGTTTTCACAAGCATACACCCCCGAGAAGTGTTTTTCTATTGATGAGTCCCTGGTACATTTTAAAGGGAGGGTTCAATTCCGCCAGTACCTGCCAGGTAAGAGGGCAAGGTATGGCGTGAAGATGTATAAGCTGTGCGAGAGTGCATCAGGGTATACCTACAGGTTTAGGATATATGAAGGAAAGGCCACCCCCAAACCAGACTGCATCCTGGACTACAATAGGTACATGGGAGGGATGGACTTGTCAAATCAAGTCCTGAAGCCCTACAGCGCCATGCGGTGTGGTAGAAGAAGCTGGCCGGGCACATCATACAGATGGCTTTGTACAATGCGTATGTGCTACGTCGATGTGCAGGCCAGAGGGGAACTTTCCTGGAATTTCAAGATCTAATCTTTAGGGACCAGGAAGGGGGGGCACCCAGTACTTCTGGAAGCGAGGCCACACTCATCGTACCAGGGCAACACTTTCCAGGAGAAGGTCCCCAAACCGGTGGAAAGGGAAAGAGTCAAAAGTGGTGCAGAGTCTGCTATAAGAGGGGGATAAGGAAGAACACAATATACCAATGTGACACGTGTCCCGAAAAACCAGGGCTCTGTATAAAAGATTGTTTTAAAATGTATCATACATCCCTTGATTTTTAATTTACCCTGATGCACTCCGCACAGCTTACCCCCCTCATCTTTCCCTTCTGAGCCCTGCCGTATGCCCAGGCAGCTGATAACAGCCACATGTAGGGTATTGTCGTACCCAGGAGAACCCACATTACAATTTAAGGGGTGTATATCTCCGGTGGCGCATGCTGGGCACAATATATTGGACACTGAAATGGCATATACATATATAAAATTGCAAATCTCACACTGCACCATCTGCTGCGCATTATCTTTTACACAGTACCTGTGGGGTCAAAATGCTCACTACACCTCTAGATGAATGTCTTAAGGGGTGTAGTTTTTAAAATGGGGTCACTTCTCGGGGGTTTCAACTGTACTGGTACCTCAGGGGCTTCTGCACACATGACTTAGCACCAGAAAAGCTCCAGTAGGCCAAATGGTGGTCCTTTCCTTCTGAGCCCTCCCATGGGCCCAAAGGGCAGTTTATCACCACAAATGGGGTATTGCCGCACTAAGGACAAATTGGGCAACAAAATGGGGTATGTTGTTCCTTGTGAAAATAAGAAATTTTGATCAAAAATGACATCTTATTGGAAAAAATATCATTTTTTTCATTTCACAGCCCAATTCAAATAGGTGCTGTGAAAAAACTGTGCGGTCAAAATGATAACAAAAACCATAAATGAATTTCTTGAGGGGTGTAGTTTCCAAAATGGGGTCACTTCTGGTGGGTTTCCATTGCTTTGATACCTCTGGGGCTCTGCAAATGCGACATGGCACCCGAAAACCAATCCAGCAAAATCTGGACTCCAACAAACACATAGCGCTCCTTTCCTTCTGAGCCCTCCCATGGGCCCAAACGGCAGTTTATCACCACAAATGGGGTATTGCCGCACTAAGGACAAATTGGGCAACAAAATGGGGTATGTTGTTCCCTGTGAAAATAAGAAAATTTGATCAAAAATGACATTTTATTGGAAAAAATATCATTTTTTTCATTTCACAGCCCAATTCAAATAGGTGCTGTGAAAAAACTGTGCGGTCAAAATGATAACAAAAACCATAAATGAATTCCTTGAGGGGTGTAATTTCCAAAATGGGGTCACTTCTGGTGGGTTTCCATTGTTTTGATACCTCAACGCCTCTTCAAACCTGGCATGCTGCCTAAAATATATTCTAATAAAAAAGAGGCCTCAAAATGCACTAGGTGCTTCTTTGCTTCTAGGGCTTGTGTTTTAGTCCACGAGCGCAGTAGGGCCACATGTGGGACATTTCTAAAAACTGCAGAATCTGGACAATACATATTTAGTAGTGTTTCTCTGGTAAAACCTTCTCTGTTACTAAAAAAAAATTGAATAAAATTGAAATTCAGCAGAAAAAATGAAATTTGCAAATTTCATTTCCACTTTGCTTTAATTCCTGTGAAATGCCTGAAGGGTTAAAAAACTTTCTATATGCTGTTTTGAATACTTTGAGGGGTCTAGTTTTTAAAATGGGGTGTTTTATGGGGGTTTCTAATACATAGGCCCCTCAAATCCACTTCAGAACTGAACTGGCACCTTCAAAAAAAGGCTTTTGAAATTTTCTTAAGAATATGAGAAATTGCTGTTTATGTTCTAAACGTTGTAACGTCCAAGAAAAATAAAATAATGTTCAAAAAACGATGCCAATCTAAAGTAGACATATGGGAAATGTGAACTAGTGACTATTTTGGGTGGTATAACCGTCTGTTTTTCAAGCAGATGCATTTAAATTCTGAAAAATGCTATTTTTTGTAAATTTTCTCTAAATTTTGCAATTTTTCACAAATAAAGACTGAATATATCGACCAAATTTTACCACGAACATGAAGCCCAAAGTGTCACGAGAAAACAATCTCAGAATCGCTTGGATAGGTTTAAGCATTCCGACGTTATTACCACATAAAGTGAAATATGTCAGATTTGAAAAATGGGCTCTGAGCCTTAAGGCCCAAACTAGGCTGCGTCCTTAAGGGGTTAAAGGTATTGGGAATAAAGAGGTCTGCTTTTTTCAAAATTCTGTGTAGGTGTCATAGTATGGCGCCATTTGCTGGTTAGGAATTCATCTGATTTGATTTTAGTGATGGTGTTCACTGTGTTTTTTTAGTCTTTGAAACCAGTGACTCCACAGGGACTTGGTTTTGGTAAATTTGTCACCAGTCTCTACTTCTGTGTACCAGAGGAGAATGTGATATCTGATAGCCAGGGGTTTGTAACTATTTTTTTAAGAATTCTGTACTGACTGGATTTCCGGATTATGAGGTCCAAGGCTATAGGAACTTTAGTATTTGCTGCTATTTACAATAAGTGACACAAAAGATTGGTAAAGACACCAATTTTGGAGATGGAGAGGAAAGGCTGAAGGTGAGGAGGAGGCCTTTATTTGAACATAACAATTCTTGTGTTGTTATGTTCAAAAGTCTTATCTAGTAAGTTTCCCATAGGAAGGTATTGGGAATGGAGACATACTTTTTTTTCAAAATTCCATGTAGGTGTCATAGTATGGCACCATTTGCTTGTTAGGAAGTCATATGAGTTTATTTTACATGATTGTGTTCATTATGTTATTTTAGTCTTTGAAGCCAGTGACTCCATAGGGACTTGTTTTTTGATTAAATTTGCCACCAGTCTCTACTTCTGTGTACCAGAGTAGTATGTGATATCTCATAGGCAGGGATTTGAAACTATTTTTTTAAGAATTCTGGACTGACTGGTTTCCTGGATGGTGAGGTCTTAGGCTATGGGAACTTTACTGTCTGCTGATTTTTATAATAACTAACGCAAAGAATTGGTAAAGACACCAATTTTGGAGATGGAGAGGAAAGGCTGAAGGGGAGGAGGAGGCCTTTATTTGAAGATAACAATTCTTGTGTTGTTATGTTCAAAAGTCTTATCTAGTAAGTTTCCCATAGCTCGCTATCTTTTTTTCCAAATTCTTCATGTACCCACTATCTGACAAATATAATAGAAGTAGCATTATTTACTCACCTAATATACCAAGAGCTGTTTTACAAATGGTTGGAGACTCATATGTATATTGGGCTTAAAGCCAATGCCTGTAGTGGTGCCATAGGTTTAGATAAAGAACCAGGACTGAAGCAGATTTTGAGAGCTTTTGTGTGATGATAAATTGTGTAGACTTAGGATATCCAGACCTTGTACGTTTTCCAATGCGTAGCTATCATGTGTTGTACTATAGAATCAATACATTTTGTAAAAAAAAAAGTGCTTGTAAAGGGGTATACACTTCTGGGTGAATTAATTCTGTGTTTTCCTGTTTACTGTAAAAAAGTTGGGATTTTTTGGTATCGTTTTCAATTTTGTTTTATACTTGCACACATTTCATGATAATGTTGTACTCTCATTTGATTTTGATTGGCTGTGTATAATCATGGAGATTTTATCTAGATTATTTTACTATATTTTATATGTTATTCTGTTACATTGAAGTTAGATGTACCTCAAATCATTATAGTTACATTGGTAATATGGTGAGATTGCTATCATATCACTGTGTCATTTCCATTATGTTCATCTAATTTCCAATGCAGATGTCTGGTCAGAAGTGGTTTGTTTGGTTCAGTTGCTGGGCCCTCCTTGGATATTGGTGCTTCATGTGATGTGGAATTACTTAGGGTAGGTCCCTTTATCTGGATTTGATCAGGGCAATAAAGAGAGATGTAATGCTTATGTTATTGCTCCTCTCTCTCAAGGTAAAATTGTGTGGTCTGAGATGGTATCAGGTTTGTTTTGTAGAAATACCACAGACCAATAACCTTAAAGGTATTGGGAATAAAGAGGTCTGCTTTTTTCAAAATTCTGTGTAGGTGTCATAGTATGGCGCCATTTGCTGGTTAGGAAGTCACCTGATTTGATTTTAGTGATGGTGTTCACTGTGTTTTTTTAGTCTTTGAAACCAGTGACTCCACAGGGACTTGGTTTTGGTAAATTTGTCACCAGTCTCTACTTCTGTGTACCAGAGTAGTATGTGATATCTGATAGCCAGGGGTTTGAAACTATTTTTTTAAGAATTCTGTACTGACTGGATTTCCGCATTATGAGGTCCTAGGCTATAGGAACTTTAGTATTTGCTGCTATTTACAATAAGTGACACAAAAGATTGGTAAAGACACCAATTTTGGAGATGGAGAGGAAAGGCTGAAGGGGAGGAGGAGGCCTTTATTTGAACATAACAATTCTTGTGTTGTTATGTTCAAAAGTCTTATCTAGTAAGTTTCCCATAGGAAGGTATTGGGAATGGAGACATACTTTTTTTTCAAAATTCCATGTAGGTGTCATGGTATGGCACCATTTGCTTGTTAGGAAGTCATATGAGTTTATTTTACATGTTTGTGTTCATTATGTTATTTTAGTCTTTGAAGCCAGTGACTCCATAGGGACTTGTTTTTTGATTAAATTTGCCACCAGTCTCTACTTATTTGTCCCAGAGTAGTATGTGATATCTCATAGGCAGGGATTTGAAACTATTTTTTTTAAGAATTCTGGACTGACTGGTTTCCTGGATGATGAGGTCTTAGGCTATGGGAACTTTACTGTCTGCTGATTTTTATAATAAGTAACGCAAAGAATTGGTAAAGACACCAATTTTGGAGATGGAGAGGAAAGGCTGAAGGGGAGGAGGAGGCCTTTATTTGAAGATAACAATTCTTGTGTTGTTATGTTCAAAAGTCTTATCTAGTAAGTTTCCCATAGCTCGCTATCTTTTTTTCCAAATTCTTCATGTACCCACTATCTGACAAATATAATAGAAGTAGCATTATTTACTCACCTAATATTCCAAGAGCTGTTTTACAAATGGTTGGAGACTCATATGTATATTGGGCTAAAAGCCAATGCCTGTAGTGGTGCCATAGGTTTAGATAAAGAACCATGACTGAAGCAGATTTTGAGAGCTTTTGTGTAATGATAAATTGTGTAGACTTAGGATATCCAGACCTTGTACGTTTTCCAATGCATAGCTATCATGTGTTGTACTATAGAATCAATACATTTTGTAAAAAAAAAAGTGCTTGTAAAGGGGTATACACTTCTGGGAGAATTAATTCTGTGTTTTCCTGTTTACTGTAAAAAAGTTGGGATTTTTTGGTATTGGTTTCAATTTTGTTTTATACTTGCACACATTTCATGTTAATGTTGTACTCTCATTTGATTTTGATTGGCTGTGTATAATCATGGAGATTTAATCTAGATTATTTTACTATATTTTATATGTTATTCTGTTACATTGAAGTTAGATGTACCTCAAATCATTATAGTTACATTGGTAATATGGTGAGATTGCTATCATATCACTGTGTCATTTCCATTATGTTCATCTAATTTCCAATGGAGATGTCTGGTCAGAAGTGGTTTGTTTGGTTCAGTTGCTGGGCCCTCCTTGGATATTGGTGCTTCATGTGAAGTGGAATAACTTAGGGTAGGTCCCTTTAGCTGGATTTGATCAGGGCAATAAAGAGTGATGTAATGCTTATGTTATTGCTCCTCTCTCTCAAGGTAAAATTGTGTGGTCTGAGATGGTATCATGTTTGTTTTGTAGAAATACCACAGACCAATAACCTTAAAGGTATTGGGAATAAAGAGGTCTGCTTTATTCAAAATTCTGTGTAGGTGTCATAGTATGGCGCCATTTGCTGGTTAGGAAGTCATCTGATTTGATTTTAGTGATGGTGTTCACTGTGTTTTTTTAGTCTTTGAAACCAGTGACTCCACAGGGACTTGGTTTTGGTAAATTTGTCACCAGTCTCTACTTCTGTGTACCAGAGTAGTATGTGATATCTGATAGCCAGGGGTTTGAAACTATTTTTTTTAAGAATTCTGTACTGACTGGATTTCCGGATTATGAGGTCCTAGGCTATAGGAACTTTAGTATTTGCTGCTATTTACAATAAGTGACACATAAGATTGGTAAGGACACCAATTTTGGAGATGGAGAGGCAAGGCTGAAGGGGAGGAGGAGGCCTTTATTTGAAGATAACAATTCTTGTGTTGTTATGTTCAAAAGTCTTATCTAGTAAGTTTCCCATAGGAAGGTATTGGGAATAGAGACATATTTTTTTTTTCAAAATTCCATATAGTTGTCGTGGTATGGCACCATTTGCTTGTTAGGAAGTCATATGAGTTTATTTTACATGATGGTGTTCATTATGTTATTTTAGTCTTTGAAGCCAGAGACTCCATAGGGACTTGTTTTTGATTAAATTTGCCACCAGTCTCTACTTATTTGTCCCAGAGTAGTAAGTGATATCTCATAGGCAGGGATTTGAAACTATTTTTTTAAGAATTCTGGACTGACTGGTTTCCTGGATGATGAGGTCTTAGGCTATGGGAACTTTACTATCTGCTGATTTTTATAATAAGTAACGCAAAGAATTGGTAAAGACACCAATTTTGGAGATGGAGAGGAAAGGCTGAAGGGGAGGAGGAGGCCTTTATTTGAAGATAACAATTCTTGTGTTGTTATGTTCAAAAGTCTTATCTAGTAAGTTTCCCATAGCTCGCTATCTTTTTTTCCAAATTCTTCATGTACCCACTATCTGACAAATATAATAGAAGTAGCATTATTTACTCACCTAATATTCCAAGAGCTGTTTTACAAATGGTTGGAGACTCATATGTATATTGGGCTTAAAGCCAATGCCTGTAGTGGTGCCATAGGTTTAGATAAAGAACCAGGACTGAAGCAGATTTTGAGAGCTTTTGTGTGATGATAAATTGTGTAGACTTAGGATATCCAGACCTTGTACGTTTTCCAATGCGTAGCTATCATGTGTTGTACTGTAGAATCAATACATTTTGGAAAAAAAAAGTGCTTGTAAAGGGGTATACACTTCTGGGTGAATTAATTCTGTGTTTTCCTGTTTATTGTAAAAAAGTTGGGATTTTTTGGTATAGTTTTCAATTTTGTTATATACTTGCACACATTTCATGTTAATGTTGTACTCCCATTTGATTTTGATTGGCTGTGTATAATCATGGAGATTTTATCTAGATTATTTTACTATATTTTATATGTTATTCTGTTACATTGAAGTTAGATGTACCTCAAATCATTATAGTTACATTGGTAATATGGTGAGATTGCTATCATATCACTGTGTCATTTCCATTATATTCATCTAATTTCCAATGGAGATGTCTGGTCAGAAGTGGTTTGTTTGGTTCAGTTGCTGGGCTCTCCATGGATATTGGTGCTTCATGTGAAGTGGAATAACTTAGGGTAGGTCCCTTTAGCTGGATTTGGTAAGGGCAATAAAGAGAGATGTAATGCTTATGTTATTGCTCCTCTCTCTCAAGGTAAAATTGTGTGGTCTGAGATGGTATCATGTTTGTTTTGGAGAAATACTACAGACCAATAACCTTGAAAGGTATTGGGAATAAAGAGGTCTGCTTTTTTCAAAATTCTGTGCAGGTGTCATAGTATGGCACCATTTGCTGATTAGGAAGTCATCTGATTTGATTTTAGTGATGGTGTTCACTGTATTTTTTTAGTCTTTGAAACCAGTGACTCCACAGGGACTTGGTTTTGGTAAATTTGTCACCAGTCTCTACTTCTGTGTACCAGAGTAGTATTGTGATATCTGATAGCCAGGGGTTTGAAACTATTTTTTTAAGAATTCTGTACTGACTGGATTTCCGGATTATGAGGTCCTAGGCTATAGGAACTTTAGTATTTGCTGCTATTTACAATAAGTGACACAAAAGATTGGTAAAGACACCAATTTTGGAGATGGAGAGGAAAGGCTGAAGGGGAGGAGGAGGCCTTTATTTGAACATAACAATTCTTGTGTTGTTATGTTCAAAAGTCTTATCTAGTAAGTTTCCCATAGGAAGGTATTGGGAATGGAGACATATTTTTTTTTCAAAATTCCATGTAGGTTTCATGGTATGGCACCATTTGCTTGTTAGGAAGTCATATGAGTTTATTTTACATGATTGTGTTCATTATGTTATTTTAGTCTTTGAAGCCAGTGACTCCATAGGGACTTGTTTTTTGATTAAATTTGCCACCAGTCTCTACTTATTTGTCCCAGAGTAGTATGTGATATCTCATAGGCAGGGATTTGAAACTATTTTTTTAAGAATTCTGGACTGACTGGTTTCCTGGATGGTGAGGTCTTAGGCTATGGGAACTTTACTGTCTGCTGATTTTTATAATAACTAACGCAAAGAATTGGTAAAGACACCAATTTTGGAGATGGAGAGGAAAGGCTGAAGGGGAGGAGGAGGCCTTTATTTGAAGATAACAATTCTTGTGTTGTTATGTTCAAAAGTCTTATCTAGTAAGTTTCCCATAGCTCGCTATCTTTTTTTCCAAATTCTTCATGTACCCACTATCTGACAAATATAATAGAAGTAGCATTATTTACTCACCTAATATACCAAGAGCTGTTTTACAAATGGTTGGAGACTCATATGTATATTGGGCTTAAAGCCAATGCCTGTAGTGGTGCCATAGGTTTAGATAAAGAACCAGGACTGAAGCAGATTTTGAGAGCTTTTGTGTGATGATAAATTGTGTAGACTTAGGATATCCAGACCTTGTACGTTTTCCAATGCGTAGCTATCATGTGTTGTACTATAGAATCAATACATTTTGTAAAAAAAAAAAAAGTGCTTGTAAAGGGGTATACACTTCTGGGTGAATTAATTCTGTGTTTTCCTGTTTACTGTAAAAAAGTTGGGATTTTTTGGTATCGTTTTCAATTTTGTTTTATACTTGCACACATTTCATGATAATGTTGTACTCTCATTTGATTTTGATTGGCTGTGTATAATCATGGAGATTTTATCTAGATTCTTTTACTATATTTTATATGTTATTCTGTTACATTGAAGTTAGATGTACCTCAAATCATTATAGTTACATTGGTAATATGGTGAGATTGCTATCATATCACTGTGTCATTTCCATTATGTTCATCTAATTTCCAATGCAGATGTCTGGTCAGAAGTGGTTTGTTTGGTTCAGTTGCTGGGCCCTCCTTGGATATTGGTGCTTCATGTGAAGTGGAATAACTTAGGGTAGGTCCCTTTAGCTGGATTTGATCAGGGCAATAAAGAGAGATGTAATGCTTATGTTATTGCTCCTCTCTCTCAAGGTAAAATTGTGTGGTCTGAGATGGTATCATGTTTGTTTTGTAGAAATACCACAGACCAATAACCTTAAAGGTATTGGGAATAAAGAGGTCTGCTTTTTTCAAAATTCTGTGTAGGTGTCATAGTATGGCGCCATTTGCTGGTTAGGAAGTCACCTGATTTGATTTTAGTGATGGTGTTCACTGTGTTTTTTTAGTCTTTGAAACCAGTGACTCCACAGGGACTTGGTTTTGGTAAATTTGTCACCAGTCTCTACTTCTGTGTACCAGAGTAGTATGTGATATCTGATAGCCAGGGGTTTGAAACTATTTTTTTAAGAATTCTGTACTGACTGGATTTCCGCATTATGAGGTCCTAGGCTATAGGAACTTTAGTATTTGCTGCTATTTACAATAAGTGACACAAAAGATTGGTAAAGACACCAATTTTGGAGATGGAGAGGAAAGGCTGAAGGGGAGGAGGAGGCCTTTATTTGAACATAACAATTCTTGTGTTGTTATGTTCAAAAGTCTTATCTAGTAAGTTTCCCATAGGAAGGTATTGGGAATGGAGACATATTTTTTTTTTCAAAATTCCATGTAGGTGTCATGGTATGGCACCATTTGCTTGTTAGGAAGTCATATGAGTTTATTTTACATGATTGTGTTCATTATGTTATTTTAGTCTTTGAAGCCAGTGACTCCATAGGGACTTGTTTTTTGATTAAATTTGCCACCAGTCTCTACTTATTTGTCCCAGAGTAGTATGTGATATCTCATAGGCAGGGATTTGAAACTATTTTTTTAAGAATTCTGGACTGACTGGTTTCCTGGATGATGAGGTCTTAGGCTATGGGAACTTTACTGTCTGCTGATTTTTATAATAAGTAACGCAAATAATTGGTAAAGACACCAATTTTGGAGATGGAGAGGAAAGGCTGAAGGGGAGGAGGAGGCCTTTATTTGAAGATAACAATTCTTGTGTTGTTATGTTCAAAAGTCTTATCTAGTAAGTTTCCCATAGCTCGCTATCTTTTTTTCCAAATTCTTCATGTACCCACTATCTGACAAATATAATAGAAGTAGCATTATTTACTCACCTAATATACCAAGAGCTGTTTTACAAATGGTTGGAGACTCATATGTATATTGGGCTTAAAGCCAATGCCTGTAGTGGTGCCATAGGTTTAGATAAAGAACCAGGACTGAAGCAGATTTTGAGAGCTTTTGTGTGATGATAAATTGTGTAGACTTAGGATATCCAGACCTTGTACGTTTTCCAATGCGTAGCTATCATGTGTTGTACTATAGAATCAATACATTTTGTAAAAAAACAAGTGCTTGTAAAGGGGTATACACTTCTGGGTGAATTAATTCTGTGTTTTCCTGTTTACTGTAAAAAAGTTGGGATTTTTTGGTATTGTTTTCAATTTTGTTTTATACTTGCACACATTTCATGATAATGTTGTACTCTCATTTGATTTTGATTGGCTGTGTATAATCATGGAGATTTTATCTAGATTCTTTTACTATATTTTATATGTTATTCTGTTACATTGAAGTTAGATGTACCTCAAATCATTATAGTTACATTGGTAATATGGTGAGATTGCTATCATATCACTGTGTCATTTCCATTATGTTCATCTAATTTCCAATGCAGATGTCTGGTCAGAAGTGGTTTGTTTGGTTCAGTTGCTGGGCCCTCCTTGGATATTGGTGCTTCATGTGAAGTGGAATAACTTAGGGTAGGTCCCTTTAGCTGGATTTGATCAGGGCAATAAAGAGAGATGTAATGCTTATGTTATTGCTCCTCTCTCTCAAGGTAAAATTGTGTGGTCTGAGATGGTATCAGGTTTGTTTTGTAGAAATACCACAGACCAATAACCTTAAAGGTATTGGGAATAAAGAGGTCTGCTTTTTTCAAAATTCTGTGTAGGTGTCATAGTATGGCGCCATTTGCTGGTTAGGAAGTCACCTGATTTGATTTTAGTGATGGTGTTCACTGTGTTTTTTTAGTCTTTGAAACCAGTGACTCCACAGGGACTTGGTTTTGGTAAATTTGTCACCAGTCTCTACTTCTGTGTACCAGAGTAGTATGTGATATCTGATAGCCAGGGGTTTGAAACTATTTTTTTAAGAATTCTGTACTGACTGGATTTCCGGATTATGAGGTCCTAGGCTATAGGAACTTTAGTATTTGCTGCTATTTACAATAAGTGACACAAAAGATTGGTAAAGACACCAATTTTGGAGATGGAGAGGAAAGGCTGAAGGGGAGGAGGAGGCCTTTATTTGAACATAACAATTCTTGTGTTGTTATGTTCAAAAGTCTTATCTAGTAAGTTTCCCATAGGAAGGTATTGGGAATGGAGACATATTTTTTTTTTCAAAATTCCATGTAGGTGTCGTGGTATGGCACCATTTGCTTGTTAGGAAGTCATATGAGTTTATTTTACATGATTGTGTTCATTATGTTATTTTAGTCTTTGAAGCCAGTGACTCCATAGGGACTTGTTTTTTGATTAAATTTGCCACCAGTCTCTACTTATTTGTCCCAGAGTAGTATGTGATATCTCATAGGCAGGGATTTGAAACTATTTTTTTAAGAATTCTGGACTGACTGGTTTCCTGGATGATGAGGTCTTAGGCTATGGGAACTTTACTGTCTGCTGATTTTTATAATAAGTAACGCAAAGAATTGGTAAAGACACCAATTTTGGAGATGGAGAGGAAAGGCTGAAGGGGAGGAGGAGGCCTTTATTTGAAGATAACAATTCTTGTGTTGTTATGTTCAAAAGTCTTATCTAGTAAGTTTCCCATAGCTCGCTATCTTTTTTTCCAAATTCTTCATGTACCCACTATCTGACAAATATAATAGAAGTAGCATTATTTACTCACCTAATATTCCAAGAGCTGTTTTACAAATGGTTGGAGACTCATATGTATATTGGGCTTAAAGCCAATGCCTGTAGTGGTGCCATAGGTTTAGATAAAGAACCATGACTGAAGCAGATTTTGAGAGCTTTTGTGTGATGATAAATTGTGTAGACTTAGGATATCCAGACCTTGTACGTTTTCCAATGCGTAGCTATCATGTGTTGTACTATAGAATCAATACATTTTGTAAAAAAAAAAGTGCTTGTAAATGGGTATACACTTCTGGGTGAATAAATTCAGTGTTTTCCTGTTTATTGTAAAAAAGTTGGGATTTTTTGGTATTGTTTTCAATTTTGTTTTATACTTGCACACATTTCATGTTAATGTTGTACTCTCATTTGATTTTGATTGGCTGTGTATAATCATGGAGATTTAATCTAGATTAGTTTACTATATTTTATATGTTATTCTGTTAAATTGAAGTTAGATGTACCTCAAATCATTATAGTTACATTGGTAATATGGTGAGATTGCTATCATATCACTGTGTCATTTCCATTATGTTCATCTAATTTCCAATGGAGATGTCTGGTCAGAAGTGGTTTGTTTGGTTCAGTTGCTGGGCCCTCCTTGGATATTGGTGCTTCATGTGAAGTGGAATAACTTAGGGTAGGTCCCTTTAGCTGGATTTGATCAGGGCAATAAAGAGAGATGTAATGCTTATGTTATTGCTCCTCTCTCTCAAGGTAAAATTGTGTGGTCTGAGATGGTATCATGTTTGTTTTGTAGAAAAACCACAGACCAATAACCTTAAAGGTATTGGGAATAAAGAGGTCTGCTTTATTCAAAATTCTGTGTAGGTGTCATAGTATGGCGCCATTTGCTGGTTAGGAAGTCATCTGATTTGATTTTAGTGATGGTGTTCACTGTGTTTTTTTAGTCTTTGAAACCAGTGACTCCACAGGGACTTGGTTTTGGTAAATTTGTCACCAGTCTCTACTTCTGTGTACCAGAGTAGTATGTGATATCTGATAGCCAGGGGTTTGAAACTATTTTTTTTAAGAATTCTGTACTGACTGGATTTCCGGATTATGAGGTCCTAGGCTATAGGAACTTTAGTATTTGCTGCTATTTACAATAAGTGACACATAAGATTGGTAAGGACACCAATTTTGGAGATGGAGAGGCAAGGCTGAAGGGGAGGAGGAGGCCTTTATTTGAAGATAACAATTCTTGTGTTGTTATGTTCAAAAGTCTTATCTAGTAAGTTTCCCATAGGAAGGTATTGGGAATAGAGACATATTTTTTTTTCAAAATTCCATATAGTTGTCGTGGTATGGCACCATTTGCTTGTTAGGAAGTCATATGAGTTTATTTTACATGATGGTGTTCATTATGTTATTTTAGTCTTTGAAGCCAGAGACTCCATAGGGACTTGTTTTTTGATTAAATTTGCCACCAGTCTCTACTTATTTGTCCCAGAGTAGTAAGTGATATCTCATAGGCAGGGATTTGAAACTATTTTTTTAAGAATTCTGGACTGACTGGTTTCCTGGATGATGAGGTCTTAGGCTATGGGAACTTTACTATCTGCTGATTTTTATAATAAGTAACGCAAAGAATTGGTAAAGACACCAATTTTGGAGATGGAGAGGAAAGGCTGAAGGGGAGGAGGAGGCCTTTATTTGAAGATAACAATTCTTGTGTTGTTATGTTCAAAAGTCTTATCTAGTAAGTTTCCCATAGCTCGCTATCTTTTTTTCCAAATTCTTCATGTACCCACTATCTGACAAATATAATAGAAGTAGCATTATTTACTCACCTAATATTCCAAGAGCTGTTTTACAAATGGTTGGAGACTCATATGTATATTGGGCTTAAAGCCAATGCCTGTAGTGGTGCCATAGGTTTAGATAAAGAACCATGACTGAAGCAGATTTTGAGAGCTTTTGTGTGATGATAAATTGTGTAGACTTAGGATATCCAGACCTTGTACGTTTTCCAATGCGTAGCTATCATGTGTTGTACTATAGAATCAATACATTTTGTAAAAAAAAAAGTGCTTGTAAATGGGTATACACTTCTGGGTGAATTAATTCTGTGTTTTCCTGTTTACTGTAAAAAAGTTGGGATTTTTTGGTATCGTTTTCAATTTTGTTTTATACTTGCACACATTTCATGATAATGTTGTACTCTCATTTGATTTTGATTGGCTGTGTATAATCATGGAGATTTTATCTAGATTCTTTTACTATATTTTATATGTTATTCTGTTACATTGAAGTTAGATGTACCTCAAATCATTATAGTTACATTGGTAATATGGTGAGATTGCTATCATATCACTGTGTCATTTCCATTATGTTCATCTAATTTCCAATGCAGATGTCTGGTCAGAAGTGGTTTGTTTGGTTCAGTTGCTGGGCCCTCCTTGGATATTGGTGCTTCATGTGAAGTGGAATAACTTAGGGTAGGTCCCTTTAGCTGGATTTGATCAGGGCAATAAAGAGAGATGTAATGCTTATGTTATTGCTCCTCTCTCTCAAGGTAAAATTGTGTGGTCTGAGATGGTATCATGTTTGTTTTGGAGAAATACTACAGACCAATAACCTTGAAAGGTATTGGGAATAAAGAGGTGTGCTTTTTTCAAAATTCTGTGCAGGTGTCATAGTATGGCACCATTTGCTGGTTAGGAAGTCATCTGATTTGATTTTAGTGATGGTGTTCACTGTATTTTTTTAGTCTTTGAAACCAGTGACTCCACAGGGACTTGGTTTTGGTAAATTTGTCACCAGTCTCTACTTCTGTGTACCAGAGTAGTATTGTGATATCTGATAGCCAGGGGTTTGAAACTATTTTTTTTAAGAATTCTGTACTGACTGGATTTCCGGATTATGAGGTCCTAGGCTATAGGAACTTTAGTATTTGCTGCTATTTACAATAAGTGACACAAAAGATTGGTAAAGACACCAATTTTGGAGATGGAGAGGAAAGGCTGAAGGGGAGGAGGAGGCCTTTATTTGAACATAACAATTCTTGTGTTGTTATGTTCAAAAGTCTTATCTAGTAAGTTTCCCATAGGAAGGTATTGGGAATGGAGACATATTTTTTTTTCAAAATTCCATGTAGGTGTCGTGGTATGGCACCATTTGCTTGTTAGGAAGTCATATGAGTTTATTTTACATGATTGTATTCATTATGTTATTTTAGTCTTTGAAGCCAGTGACTCCATAGGGACTTGTTTTTTGATTAAATTTGCCACCAGTCTCTACTTCTGTGTACCAGAGTAGTATGTGATATCTCATAGGCAGGGATTTGAAACTATTTTTTTAAGAATTCTGGACTGACTGGTTTCCTGGATGATGAGGTCTTAGGCTATGGGAACTTTACTGTCTGCTGATTTTTATAATAAGTAACGCAAAGAATTGGTAAAGACACCAATTTTGGAGATGGAGAGGAAAGGCTGATGGGGAGGAGGAGGCCTTTATTTGAAGATAACAATTCTTGTGTTGTTATGTTCAAAAGTCTTATCTAGTAAGTTTCCCATAGCTCGCTATCTTTTTTTCCAAATTCTTCATGTACCCACTATCTGACAAATATAATAGAAGTAGCATTATTTACTCACCTAATATTCCAAGAGCTGTTTTACAAATGGTTGGAGACTCATATGTATATTGGGCTTAAAGCCAATGCCTGTAGTGGTGCCATAGGTTTAGATAAAGAACCATGACTGAAGCAGATTTTGAGAGCTTTTGTGTGATGATAAATTGTGTAGACTTAGGATATCCAGACCTTGTACGTTTTCCAATGCGTAGCTATCATGTGTTGTACTATAGAATCAATACATTTTGTAAAAAAAAAAGTGCTTGTAAAGGGGTATACACTTCTGGGTGAATTAATTCTGTGTTTTCCTGTTTACTGTAAAAAAGTTGGGATTTTTTGGTATTGTTTTCAATTTTGTTTTATACTTGCACACATTTCATGTTAATGTTGTACTCTCATTTGATTTTGATTGGCTGTGTATAATCATGGAGATTTAATCTAGATTATTTTACTATATTTTATATGTTATTCTGTTACATTGAAGTTAGATGTACCTCAAATCATTATAGTTACATTGGTAATATGGTGAGATTGCTATCATATCACTGTGTCATTTCCATTATGTTCATCTAATTTCCAATGGAGATGTCTGGTCAGACGTGGTTTGTTTGGTTCAGTTGCTGGGCCCTCCTTGGATATTGGTGCTTCATGTGCAGTGGAATAACTTAGGGTAGGTCCCTTTAGCTGGATTTGATCAGGGCAATAAAGAGAGATGTAATGCTTATGTTATTGCTCCTCTCTCTCAAGGTAAAATTGTGTGGTCTGAGATGGTATCATGTTTGTTTTGTAGAAATACCACAGACCAATAACCTTAAAGGTATTGGGAATAAAGAGGTCTGCTTTATTCAAAATTCTGTGTAGGTGTCATAGTATGGCGCCATTTGCTGGTTAGGAAGTCATCTGATTTGATTTTAGTGATGGTGTT
The DNA here is from genome assembly GCF_050947455.1 of Rhinoderma darwinii. Taxonomy (NCBI): domain Eukaryota; kingdom Metazoa; phylum Chordata; class Amphibia; order Anura; family Rhinodermatidae; genus Rhinoderma; species Rhinoderma darwinii. The sequence goes on from NW_027461706.1 coordinate 223,459, forward strand.
CACTGTGTTTTTTTAGTCTTTGAAACCAGTGACTCCACAGGGACTTGGTTTTGGTAAATTTGTCACCAGTCTCTACTTCTGTGTACCAGAGTAGTATGTGATATCTGATAGCCAGGGGTTTGAAACTATTTTTTTTAAGAATTCTGTACTGACTGGATTTCCGGATTATGAGGTCCTAGGCTATAGGAACTTTAGTATTTGCTGCTATTTACAATAAGTGACACATAAGATTGGTAAGGACACCAATTTTGGAGATGGAGAGGCAAGGCTGAAGGGGAGGAGGAGGCCTTTATTTGAAGATAACAATTCTTGTGTTGTTATGTTCAAAAGTCTTATCTAGTAAGTTTCCCATAGGAAGGTATTGGGAATAGAGACATATTTTTTTTTCAAAATTCCATATAGGTGTCGTGGTATGGCACCATTTGCTTGTTAGGAAGTCATATAAGTTTATTTTACATGATGGTGTTCATTATGTTATTTTAGTCTTTGAAGCCAGAGACTCCATAGGGACTTGTTTTTTGATTAAATTTGCCACCAGTCTCTACTTATTTGTCCCAGAGTAGTAAGTGATATCTCATAGGCAGGGATTTGAAACTATTTTTTTAAGAATTCTGGACTGACTGGTTTCCTGGATGATGAGGTCTTAGGCTATGGGAACTTTACTATCTGCTGATTTTTATAATAAGTAACGCAAAGAATTGGTAAAGACACCAATTTTGGAGATGGAGAGGAAAGGCTGAAGGGGAGGAGGAGGCCTTTATTTGAAGATAACAATTCTTGTGTTGTTATGTTCAAAAGTCTTATCTAGTAAGTTTCCCATAGCTCGCTATCTTTTTTTCCAAATTCTTCATGTACCCACTATCTGACAAATATAATAGAAGTAGCATTATTTACTCACCTAATATTCCAAGAGCTGTTTTACAAATGGTTGGAGACTCATATGTATATTGGGCTTAAAGCCAATGCCTGTAGTGGTGCCATAGGTTTAGATAAAGAACCAGGACTGAAGCAGATTTTGAGAGCTTTTGTGTGATGATAAATTGTGTAGACTTACGATATCCAGACCTTGTAAGTTTTTCAATGCGTAGCTATCATGTGTTGTACTATAGAATCAATACATTTTGGAAAAAAAAAGTGCTTGTAAAGGGGTATACACTTCTGGGTGAATTAATTCTGTGTTTTCCTGTTTATTGTAAAAAAGTTGGGATTTTTTGGTATAGTTTTCAATTTTGTTATATACTTGCACACATTTCATGTTAATGTTGTACTCTCATTTGATTTTGATTGGCTGTGTATAATCATGGAGATTTTATCTAGATTATTTTACTATATTTTATATGTTATTCTGTTACATTGAAGTTAGATGTACCTCAAATCATTATAGTTACATTGGTAATATGGTGAGATTGCTATCATATCACTGTGTCATTTCCATTATGTTCATCTAATTTCCAATGGAGATGTCTGGTCAGAAGTGGTTTGTTTGGTTCAGTTGCTGGGCCCTCCTTGGTTATTGGTGCTTCATGTGAAGTGGAAAAACTTAGGGTAGGTCCCTTAAGCTGGATTTGGTCAGGACAATAAAGAGAGATGTAATGCTTATGTTATTGCTCCTCTCTCTCAAGGTAAAATTGTGTGGTCTGAGATGGTATCAGGTTTGTTTTGGAGAAATACCACAGACCAATAACCTTAAAAGGTATTGGGAATTAAGAGGTCTGCTTTTTTCAAAATTCTGTGTAGGTGTCATAGTATGGCGCCATTTGCTGGTTAGGAAGTCATCTGATTTAATTATAGTGATGGTGTTCACTGTGTTTTTTTAGTCTTTGAAACCAGTGACTCCACAGGGACTTGGTTTTGGTTAAATTTGTCACCAGTCTCTACTTCTGTGTACCAGAGTAGTATGTGATATCTGATAGCCAGGGGTTTGAAACTATTTTTTTAAGAATTCTGTACTGACTGGATTTCCGAATTATGAGGTCCTAGGCTATAGGAACTTTAGTATTTGCTGCTATTTACAATAAGTGACACATAAGATTGGTAAAGACACCAATTTTGGAGATGGAGAGGCAAGGCTGAAGGGGAGGAGGAGGCCTTTATTTGAAGATAACAATTCTTGTGTTGTTATGTTCAAAAGTCTTATCTAGTAAGTTTCCCATAGGAAGGTATTGGGAATAGAGACATATTTTTTTTTCAAAATTCCATGTAGGTGTCGTGGTATGGCACCATTTGCTTGTTAGGAAGTCATATGAGTTTATTTTACATGATGGTGTTCATTATGTTATTTTAGTCTTTGAAGCCAGTGACTCCATAGGGACTTGTTTTTTGATTAAATTTGCCACCAGTCTCTACTTATTTGTCCCAGAGTAGTATGTGATATCTCATAGGCAGGGATTTGAAACTATTTTTTTAAGAATTCTGGACTGACTGGTTTCCTGGATGATGAGGTCTTAGGCTATGGGAACTTTACTGTCTGCTGATTTTTATAATAAGTAACGCAAAGAATTGGTAAAGACACCAATTTTGGAGATGGAGAGGAAAGGCTGAAGGGGAGGAGGAGGCCTTTATTTGAAGATAACAATTCTTGTGTTGTTATGTTCAAAAGTCTTATCTAGTTAGTTTCCCATAGCTCGCTATCTTTTTTTCCAAATTCTTCATGTACCCACTATCTGACAAATATAATAGAAGTAGCATTATTTACTCACCTAATATTCCAAGAGCTGTTTTACAAATGGTTGAAGACTCATATGTATATTGGGCTTAAAGCCAATGCCTGTAGTGGTGCCATAGGTTTAGATAAAGAACCAGGACTGAAGCAGATTTTGAGAGCTTTTGTGTGATGATAAATTGTGTAGACTTAGGATATCCAGACCTTGTACGTTTTCCAATGTGTAGCTATCATGTGTTGTACTATAGAATCAATATATTTTGGGGAAAAAAAAGTGCTTGTAAAGGGGTATACACTTCTGGGTGAATTATTTCTGTGTTTTCCTGTTTATTGTAAAAAAGTTGGGATTTTTTGGTATAGTTTTCAATTTTGTTTTATACTTGCACACATTTCATGTTAATGTTGTACTCTCATTTGATTTTGATTGGCTGTGTATAATCATGGAGATTTTATCTAGATTCTTTTACTATATTTTATATGTTATTCTGTTACATTGAAGTTAGACGCACCTTAAATCATTATAGTTACATTGGTAATATGGTGAGATTGCTATCATATCACTGTGTCATTTCCATTATGTTCATCTAATTTCCAATGGAGATGTCTGGTCAGAAGTGGTTTGTTTGGTTCAGTTGCTGGGCCCTCCTTGGATATTGGTGCTTCATGTGAAGTGGAATAACTTAGGGTAGGTCCCTTTTGCTGGATTTGGTCAGGGCAATAAAGAGATATGTAATGCTTACGTTATTGCTCCTCTCTCTCAAGGTAAAATTGTGTGGTCTGAAATGGTATCATGTTTGTTTTGGAGAAATACCACAGACCAATAACCTTAAAAGGTATTGGGAATTAAGAGGTCTGCTTTTTTCAAAATTCTGTGTAGGTGTCATAGTATGGCGCCATTTGCTGGTTAGGAAGTCATCTGATTTGATTTTAGTGATGGTGTTCACTGTGTTTTTTTAGTCTTTGAAACCAGTGACTCCGCAGGAACTTGGTTTTGGTAAATTTGTCACCAGTCTCTACTTCTGTGTACCAGAGTAGTATGTGATATCTGATAGCCAGGGGTTTGAAACTATTTTTTTAAGAATTCTGTACTGACTGGATTTCCGGATTATGAGGTCCTAGGCTATAGGAACTTTAGTATTTGCTGCTATTTACAATAAGTGACACATAAGATTGGTAAAGACACCAATTTTGGAGATGGAGAGGCAAGGCTGAAGGGGAGGAGGAGGCCTTTATTTGAAGATAACAATTCTTGTGTTGTTATGTTCAAAAGTCTTATCTAGTAAGTTTCCCATAGGAAGGTATTGGGAATAGAGACATATATTTTTTTCAAAATTCCATGTAGGTGTCGTGGTATGGCACCATTTGCTTGTTAGGAAGTCATATGAGTTTATTTTACATGATGGTGTTCATTATGTTATTTTAGTCTTTGAAGCCAGTGACTCCATAGGGACTTGTTTTTTGATTAAATTTGCCACCAGTCTCTACTTATTTGTCCCAGAGTAGTATGTGATATCTCATAGGCAGGGATTTGAAACTATTTTTTTAAGAATTCTGGACTGACTGGTTTCCTGGCTGATGAGGTCTTAGGCTATGGGAACTTTACTGTCTGCTGATTTTTATAATAAGTAACGCAAAGAATTGGTAAAGACACCAATTTTGGAGATGGAGAGGAAAGGCTAAATGGGAGGAGGAGGCCTTTATTTGAAGATAACAATTCTTGTGTTGTTATGTTCAAAAGATTATCTATGAAGTTTCCCATAGCTCGCTATCTTTTTTTCCAAATTCTTCATGTACCCACTATCTGACAAATTTAATAGAAGTAGCATTATTTACTCACCTAATATACCAAGAGCTGTTTTACAAATGGTTGGAGACTCATATGTATATTGGGCTTAAAGCCAATGCCTGTAGTGGTGCCATAGGTTTAGATAAAGAACCAGGACTGAAGCAGATTTTGAGAGCTTTTGTGTGATGATAAATTGTGTAGACTTAGGATATCCAGACCTTGTACGTTTTCCAATGCGTAGCTATCATGTGTTTTACTATAGAATCAATACATTTTGTAAAAAAAAAAGTGCTTGTAAAGGGGTATACACTTCTGGGTGAATTAATTCTGTGTTTTCCTGTTTACTGTAAAAAAGTTGGGATTTTTTGGTATAGTTTTCAATTTTGTTTTATACTTGCACACATTTCATGTTAATGTTGTACTCTCATTTGATTTTGATTGGCTGTGTATAATCATGGAGATTTTATCTAGATTCTTTTACTATATTTTATATGTTATTCTGTTACATTGAAGTTAGATGTACCTCAAATCATTATAGTTACATTGGTAATATGGTGAGATTGCTATCATATCACTGTGTCATTTCCATTATGTTCATCTAATTTCCAATGGAGATGTCTGGTCAGAAGTGGTTTGTTTGGTTCAGTTGCTGGGCCCTCCTTGGATATTGGTGCTTCATGTGAAGTGGAATAACTTAGGGTAGGTCCCTTTAGCTGGATTTGATCAGGGCAATAAAGAGAGATGTAATGCTTATGTTATTGCTCCTCTCTCTCAAGGTAAAATTGTGTGGTCTGAGATGGTATCAGGTTTGTTTTGGAGAAATACCACAGACCAATAACCTTGAAAGGTATTGGGAATAAAGAGGTCTGCTTTTTTCAAAATTCTGTGTAGGTGTCATAGTATGGCGCCATTTGCTGGTTAGGAAGTCATCTGATTTGATTTTAGTGATGGTGTTCACTGTGTTTTTTTAGTCTTTGAAACCAGTGACTCCACAGGGACTTGGTTTTGGTAAATTTGTCACCAGTCTCTACTTCTGTGTACCAGAGTAGTATGTGATATCTGATAGCCAGGGGTTTGAAACTATTTTTTTAAGAATTCTGTACTGACTGGATTTCTGGATTATGAGGTCCTAGGCTATAGGAACTTTAGTATTGGCTGCTATTTACAATAAGTGACACATAAGATTGGTAAAGACACCAATTTTGGAGATGGAGAGGCAAGGCTGAAGGGGAGGAGGAGGCCTTTATTTGAAGATAACTATTCTTGTGTTGTTATGTTCAAAAGTCTTATCTCGTAAGTTTCCCATAGGAAGGTATTGTGAATAGAGACATATGTTTTTTTCAAAATTCCATGTAGGTGTCGTGGTATGGCACCATTTGCATGTTAGGAAGTCATATGAATTTATTTTACATGATGGTGTTCATTATGTTATTTTAGTCTTTGAAGCCAGTGACTCCATAGGGACTTGTTTTTTGATTAAATTTGCCACCAGTCTCTACTTATTTGTCCCAGAGTAGTATGTGATATCTCATAGGCAGGGATTTGAAACTATTTTTTTAAGAATTCTGGACTGACTGGTTTCCTGGATGATGAGGTCTTAGGCTATGGGAACTTTACTGTCTGCTGATTTTTATAATAAGTAACGCAAAGAATTGGTAAAGACACAATTTTGGAGATGGAGAGGAAAGGCTGAAGGGGAGGAGGAGGCCTTTATTTGAAGATAACAATTCTTGTGTTGTTATGTTCAAAAGTCTTATCTAGTAAGTTTCCCATAGCTCGCTATCTTTTTTTCCAAATTCTTCATGTACCCACTATCTGACAAATATAATAGAAGTAGCATTATTTACTCACCTAATATACCAAAAGCTGTTTTACAAATGGTTGGAGACTCATATGTATATTGGGCTTAAGCCAATGCCTGTAGTGGTGCCATAGGCTTAGATAAAGAACCAGGACTGAAGCAGATTTTGAGAGCTTTTGTGTGATGATAAATTGTGTAGACTTAGGATATCCAGACCTTGTACGTTTTCCAATGCGTAGCTATCATGTGTTGTACTATAGAATCAATACATTTTGTAAAAAAAAGTGCTTGTAAAGGGGTATACACTTCTGGGTGAATTAATTCTGTGTTTTCCTGTTTACTGTAAAAAAGTTGGGATTTTTTGGTATAGTTTTCAATTTTGTTTTATACTTACACACATTTCATGTAAATGTTGTACTCTCATTTGATTTTGATTGGCTGTGTATAATCATGGAGATTTTATCTAGATTCTTTTACTATATTTTATATGTTATTCTGTTACATTGAAGTTAGATGTACCTCAAATCATTATAGTTACATTGGTAATATGGTGAGATTGCTATCATATCACTGTGTCATTTCCATTATGTTCATCTAATTTCCAATGGAGATGTCTGGTCAGAAGTGGTTTGTTTGGTTCAGTTGCTGGGCCCTCCTTGGATATTGGTGCTTCATGTGAAGTGGAATAACTTAGGGTAGGTCCCTTTAGCTGGATTTGGTCAGGGCAATAAAGAGAGATGTAATGCTTATGTTATTGCTCCTCTCTCTCAAGGTAAAATTGTGTGGTCTGAAATGGTATCATGTTTGTTTTGGAGAAATACCACAGACCAATAACCTTGAAAGGTATTGGGAATAAAGAGGTCTGCTTTTTTCAAAATTCTGTGTAGGTGTCATAGTATGGCGCCATTTGTTGGTTAGGAAGTCATCTGATTTGATTTTAGCGATGGTGTTCACTGTGTTTTTTTAGTCTTTGAAACCAGTGATTCCACAGGGACTTGGTTTTGGTAAATTTGTCACCAGTCTCTACTTCTGTGTACCAGAGTAGTATGTGATATCTGATAGCCAGGGGTTTGAAACTATTTTTTTAAGAATTCTGTACTGACTGGATTTCCGGATTATGAGGTCCTAGGCTATAGGAACTTTAGTATTTGCTGCTATTTACAATAAGTGACACATAAGATTGGTAAAGACACCAATTTTGGAGATGGAGAGGCAAGGCTGAAGGGGAGGAGGAGGCCTTTATTTGAAGATAACAATTCTTGTGTTGTTATGTTCAAAAGTCTTATCTAGTAAGTTTCCCATAGGAAGGTATTGGGAATAGAGACATATTTGTTTTTCAAAATTCCATGTAGGTGTCTTGGTATGGCACCATTTGCATGTTAGGAAGTCATATGAATTTATTTTACATGATGGTGTTCATTATGTTATTTTAGTCTTTGAAGCCAGTGACTCCATAGGGACTTGTTTTTTGATTAAATTTGCCACCAGTCTCTACTTATTTGTCCCAGAGTAGTATGTGATATCTCATAGGCAGGGATTTGAAACTATTTTTTTAAGAATTCTGGACTGACTGGTTTCCTGGATGATGAGGTCTTAGGCTATGGGAACTTTACTGTCTGCTGATTTTTATAATAAGTAACGCAAAGAATTGGTAAAGACACCAATTTTGGAGATGGAGATTAAAGGCTGAAGGAAAGGAGGAGGCCTTTATTTGAAGATAACAATTCTTGTGTTGTTATGTTCAAAAGTCTTATCTAGTAAGTTTCCCATAGCTCGCTATCTTTTTTTCCAAATTCTTCATGTACCCACTATCTGACAAATATAATAGAAGTAGCATTATTTACTCACCTAATATACCAAAAGCTGTTTTACAAATGGTTGGAGACTCATATGTATATTGGGCTTAAAGCCAATGCCTGTAGTGGTGCCATAGGTTTAGATAAAGAACCAGGACTGAAGCAGATTTTGAGAGCTATTGTGTGATGATAAATTGTGTAGACTTAGGATATCCAGACCTTGTACGTTTTCCAATGTGTAGCTATCATGTGTTGTACTATAGAATCAATACATTTTGGGAAAAAAAGTGCTTGTAAAGGGGTATACACTTCTGGGTGAATTAATTCTGTGTTTTCCTGTTTATTGTAAAAAAGTTGGGATTTTTTGGTATAGTTTTCAATTTTGTTTTATACTTGCACACATTTCATGTTAATGTTGTACTCTCATTTGATTTTGATTGGCTGTGTATAATCATGGAGATTTTATCTAGATTCTTTTACTATATTTTATATGTTATTCTGTTACATTGAAGTTAGACGCACCTTAAATCATTATAGTTACATTGGTAATATGGTGAGATTGCTATCATATCACTGTGTCATTTCCATTATGTTCATCTAATTTCCAATGGAGATGTCTGGTCAGAAGTGGTTTGTTTGGTTCAGTTGCTGGGCCCTCCTTGGATATTGGTGCTTCATGTGAAGTGGAATAACCTAAGGGTAGGTCCCTTTAGCTGGATTTGGTCAGGGCAATAAAGAGAGATGTAATGCTTATGTTATTGCTCCTCTCTCTCAAGGTAAAATTGTGTGGTCTGAGATGGTATCAGGTTTGTTTTGGAGAAATACCACAGACCAATAACCTTGAAAGGTATTGGGAATAAAGATTTCTGATTTTTTCAAAATTCTGTGTAGATGTCATAGTATGGCGCCATTTGCTGGTTAGGAAGTCATCTGATTTGATTTTAGTGATGGTGTTCACTGTGTTTTTTTAGTCTTTGAAACCAGTGACTCCACAGGGACTTGGTTTTGGTAAATTTGTCACCAGTCTCTACTTCTGTGTACCAGAGTAGTATGTGATATCTGATAGCCAGGGGTTTGAAACTATTTTTTTAAGAATTCTGTACTGACTGGATTTCCGGATTATGAGGTCCTAGGCTATAGGAACTTTAGTATTTGCTGCTATTTACAATAAGTGACACATAAGATTGGTAAATACACCAATTTTGGAGATGGAGAGGCAAGGCTGAAGGGGAGGAGGAGGCCTTTATTTGAAGATAACAATTCTTGTGTTGTTATGTTCAAAAGTCTTATCTAGTAAGTTTCCCATAGGAAGGTATTGGGAATAGAGACATATTTGTTTTTCAAAATTCCATGTAGGTGTCTTGGTATGGCACCATTTGCTTGTTAGGAAGTCATATGAGTTTATTTTACATGATGGTGTTCATTATGTTATTTTAGTCTTTGAAGCCAGTGATTCCATAGGGACGTGTTTTTTGATTAAATTTGCCACCAGTCTCTACTTATTTGTCCCAGAGTAGTATGTGATATCTCATAGGCAGGGATTTGAAACTATTTTTTTAAGAATTCTGGACTGACTGGTTTCCTGGATGATGAGGTCTTAGGCTATGGGAACTTTACTGTCTGCTGATTTTTATAATAAGTAACGCAAAGATTTGGTAAAGACACCAATTTTGGAGACGGAGAGGAAAGGCTGAAGGGGAGGAGGAGGCCTTTATTTGAAGATAACTATTCTTGTGTTGTTATGTTCAAAAGTCTTATCTAGTAAGTTTCCCATAGCTCGCTATCTTTTTTTCCAAATTCTTCATGTACCCACTATCTGACAAATATAATAGAAGTAGCATTATTTACTCACCTAATATACCAAAAGCTGTTTTACAAATGGTTGGAGACTCATATGTATATTGGGCTTAAAGCCAATGCCTGTAGTGGTGCCATAGGTTTAGATAAAGAACCAGGACTGAAGCAGATTTTGAGAGCTTTTGTGTGATGATAAATTGTGTAGACTTAGGATATCCAGACCTTGTACGTTTTCCAATGCATAGCTATCATGTGTTGTACTATAGAATCAATACATTTTGTAAAAAAAAAGTGCTTGTAAAGGGGTATACACTTCTGGGTGAATTAATTCTGTGTTTTCCTGTTTACTGTAAAAAAGTTGGGATTTTTTGTTATAGTTTTCAATTTTGTTTTATACTTACACACATTTCATGTTAATGTTGTACTCTCATTTGATTTTGATTGGCTGTGTATAATCATGGAGATTTTATCTAGATTCTTTTACTATATTTTATATGTTATTCTGTTACATTGAAGTTAGATGTACCTCAAATCATTATAGTTACATTGGTAATATGGTGAGATTGCTATCATATCACTGTGTCATTTCCATTATGTTCATCTAATTTCCAATGGAGATGTCTGGTCAGAAGTGGTTTGTTTGGTTCAGTTGCTGGGCCCTCCTTGGATATTGGTGCTTTATGTGAAGTGGAATAACTTAGGGTAGGTCACTTTAGCTGGATTTGGTCAGGGCAATAAAGAGAGATGTAATGCTTATGTTATTGCTCCTCTCTCTCAAGGTAAAATTGTGTGGTCTGAGATGGTATCATGTTTGTTTTGGAGAAATACCACAGACCAATAACCTTGAAAGGTATTGGGCATAAAGAGGTCTGCTTTTTTCAAAATTCTGTGTAGGTGTCATAGTATGGCACCATTTGCTGGTTAGGAAGTCATCTGATTTGATTTTAGTGATGGTGTTCACTGTGTTTTTTTAGTCTTTGAAACCAGTGACTCCACAGGTACTTACTTTTGGTAAATTTGTCACCAGTCTCTACTTCTGTGTACCAGAGTAGTATGTGATATCTGATAGCCAAGGGTTTGAAACTATTTTTTTAAGAATTCTGTTCTGACTGGATTTCCGGATTATGAGGTCCTAGGCTATAGGAACTTTAGTATTTGCTGCTATTTACAGTAAGTGACACATAAGATTGGTAAAGACACCAATTTTGGAGATGGACAGGCAAGGCTGAAGGGGAGGAGGAGGCCTTTATTTGAAGATAACAATTCTTGTGTTGTTATGTTCAAAAGTCTTATCTAGTAAGTTTCCCATAGGAAGGTATTGGGAATAGAGACATATTTTTTTTTCAAAATTCCATGTAGGTGTCGTGGTATGGCACCATTTGCTTGTTAGGAAGTCATATGAGTTTATTTTACATGATGGTGTTCATTATGTTATTTTAGTCTTTGAAGCCAGTGACTCCATAGGGACGTGTTTTTTGATTAAATTTGCCACCAGTCTCTACTTATTTGTCCCAGAGTAGTATGTGATATCTCATAGGCAGGGATTTGAAACTATTTTTTTAAGAATTCTGGACTGACTGGTTTCCTGGATGATGAGGTCTTAGGCTATGGGAACTTTACTGTCTGCTGATTTTTATAATAAGTAACGCAAAGATTTGGTAAAGACACCAATTTTGGAGACGGAGAGGAAAGGCTGAAGGGGAGGAGGAGGCCTTTATTTGAAGATAACTATTCTTGTGTTGTTATGTTCAAAAGTCTTATCTAGTAAGTTTCCCATAGCTGGCTATCTTTTTTTCCAAATTTTTCATGTACCCACTATCTGACAAATATAATAGAAGTAGCATTATTTACTCACCTAATATACCAAAAGCTGTTTTACAAATGGTTGGAGACTCATATGTATATTGGGCTTAAAGCCAATGCCTGTAGTGGTGCCATAGGTTTAGATAAAGAACCAGGACTGAAGCAGATTTTGAGAGCTTTTGTGTGATGATAAATTGTGTAGACTTAGGATATCCAGACCTTGTACGTTTTCCAATGCATAGCTATCATGTGTTGTACTATAGAATCAATACATTTTGTAAAAAAAAAAGTGCTTGTAAAGGGGTATACACTTCTGGGTGAATTAATTCTGTGTTTTCCTGTTTACTGTAAAAAAGTTGGGATTTTTTGGTATAGTTTTCAATTTTGTTTTATACTTACACACATTTCATGTTAATGTTGTACTCTCATTTGATTTTGATTGGCTGTGTATAATCATGGAGATTTTATCTAGATTCTTTTACTATATTTTATATGTTATTCTGTTACATTGAAGTTAGATGTACCTCAAATCATTATAGTTACATTGGTAATATGGTGAGATTGCTATCATATCACTGTGTCATTTCCATTATGTTCATCTAATTTCCAATGGAGATGTCTGGTCAGAAGTGGTTTGTTTGGTTCAGTTGTTGGGCCCTCCTTGGATATTGGTGCTTTATGTGAAGTGGAATAACTTAGGGTAGGTCACTTTAGCTGGATTTGGTCAGGGCAGTAAAGAGGAGATGTAATGCTTATGTTATTGCTCCTCTCTCTCAAGGTAAAATTGTGTGGTCTGAGATGGTATCATGTTTGTTTTGGAGAAATACCACAGACCAATAACCTTGAAAGGTATTGGGCATAAAGAGGTCTGCTTTTTTCAAAATTCTGTGTAGGTGTCATAGTATGGCACCATTTGCTGGTTAGGAAGTCATCTGATTTGATTTTAGTGATGGTGTTCACTGTGTTTTTTTAGTCTTTGAAACCAGTGACTCCACAGGTACTTACTTTTGGTAAATTTGTCACCAGTCTCTACTTCTGTGTACCAGAGTAGTATGTGATATCTGATAGCCAGGGGTTTGAAACTATTTTTTTAAGAATTCTGTACTGACTGGATTTCCGGATTATGAGGTCCTAGGCTATAGGAACTTTAGTATTTGCTGCTATTTACAATAAGTGACACATAAGATTGGTAAAGACACCAATTTTGGAGATGGAGAGGCAAGGCTGAAGGGGAGGAGGAGGCCTTTATTTGAAGATAACAATTCTTGTGTTGTTATGTTCAAAAGTCTTATTTAGTAAGTTTCCCATAGGAAGGTATTGGGAATAGAGACATATATTTTTTTCAAAATTCCATGTAGGTGTCGTGGTATGGCACCATTTGCTTGTTAGGAAGTCATATGAGTTTATTTTACATGATGGTGTTCATTATGTTATTTTAGTCTTTGAAGCCAGTGACTCCATAGGGACTTGTTTTTTGATTAAATTTGCCACCAGTCTCTACTTATTTGTCCCAGAGTAGTATGTGATATCTCATAGGCAGGGATTTGAAGCTATTTTTTTTATGAATTCTGGACTGACTGGTTTCCTGGATGATGAGGTCTTAGGCTATGGGAACTTTACTGTCTGCTCATTTTTATAATAAGTAACGCAAAGAATTGGTAAAGACACCAATTTTGGAGATGGAGAGGAAAGGCTGAAGGGGAGGAGGAGGCCTTTATTTGAAGATAACAATTCTTGTGTTGTTATGTTCAAAAGTCTTATCTAGTAAGTTTCCCATAGCTCGCTATCTTTTTTTCCAAATTCTTCATGTACCCACTATCTGACAAATATAATAGAAGTAGCATTATTTACTCACCTAATATTCCAAGAGCTGTTTTACAAATGGTTGGAGACTCATATGTATATTGGGCTTAAAGCCAATGCCTGTAGTGGTGCCATAGGTTTAGATAAAGAACCAGGACTGAAGCAGATTTTGAGAGCTTTTGTGTGATGATAAATTGTGTAGACTTAGGATATCCAGACCTTGTACGTTTTCCAATGCGTAGCTATCATGTGTTGTACTATAGAATCAATACATTTTGTAAAAAAAAGTGCTTGTAAAGGGGTATACACTTCTGGGTGAATTAATTCTGTGTTTTCCTGTTTACTGTAAAAAAGTTGGGATTTTTTGGTATAGTTTTCAATTTTGTTTTATGCTTACACACATTTCATGTTAATGTTGTACTCTTATTTGATTTTGATTGGCTGTGTATAATCATGGAGATTTTATCTAGATTCTTTTACTATATTTTATATGTTATTCTGTTACATTGAAGTTAGATGTACCTCAAATCATTATAGTTACATTGGTAATATGGTGAGATTGCTATCATATCACTGTGTCATTTCCATTATGTTCATCTAATTTCCAATGGAGATGTCTGGTCAGAAGTGGTTTGTTTGGTTCAGTTGCTGGGACCTCCTTGGATATTGGTGCTTCATGTGAAGTGGAATAACTTAGGGTAGGTCCCTTTAGCTGGATTTGGTCAGGGCAATAAAGAGAGATGTAATGCTTATGTTATTGCTCCTCTCTCTCAAAGTAAAATTGTGTGGTCTGAGATGGTATCATGTTTGTTTTTGAGAAATACCACAGACCAATAACCTTAAAAGGTATTGGGAATAAAGAGGTCTGCTTTTTTCAAAATTCTGTGTAGGTGTCATAGTATGGCGCCATTTGCTGGTTAGGAAGTCATCTGATTTGATTTTAGTGATGGTGTTCACTGTGTTTTTTTAGTCTTTGAAACCAGTGACTCCACAGGGACTTGGTTTTGGTAAATTTGTCACCAGTCTCTACTTCTGTGTACCAGAGTAGTATGTGATATCTGATAGCCAGGGGTTTGAAACTATTTTTTTAAGAATTCTGTACTGACTGAATTTCTGGATTATGAGGTCCTAGGCTATAGGAACTTTAGTATTTGCTGCTATTTACAATAAGTGACACATAAGATTGGTAAAGACACCAATTTTGGAGATGGAGAGGCAAGGCTGAAGGGGAGGAGGAGGCCTTTATTTGAAGATAACAATTCTTGTGTTGTTATGTTCAAAAGTCTTATCTAGTAAGTTTCCCATAGGAAGGTATTGGGAATAGAGACATATTTTTTTTTCAAAATTCCATGTAGGTGTCGTGGTATGGCACCATTTGCTTGTTAGGAAGTCATATGAGTTTATTTTACATGATGTTGTTCATTATGTTATTTTAGTCTTTGAAGCCAGTGACTCCATAGGGACTTGTTTTTTTATTAAATTTGCCACCAGTCTCTACTTATTTGTCCCAGAGTAGTATGTGATATCTCATAGGCAGGGATTTGAAACTATTTTTTTAAGAATTCTGGACTGACTGGTTTCCTGGATGATGAGGTCTTAGGCTATGGAAACTTTACTGTCTGCTGATTTTTATAATAAGTAACGCAAAGAATTGGTAAAGACACCAATTTTGGAGATGGAGAGGAAAGGCTGAAGGGGAGGAGGAGGCCTTTATTTGAAGATAACAATTCTTGTGCTGTTATGTTCAAAAGTCTTATCTAGTAAGTTTCCCATAGCTCGCTATCTTTTTTTCCAAATTCTTCATGTACCCACTATCTGACAAATATAATTGAAGTAGCATTATTTACTCACCTAATATACCAAGAGCTTTTTTACAAATGGTTGGAGACTCATATGTATATTGGGCTTATAGCCAATGCCTGTAGTGGTGCCATAGGTTTAGATAAAGAACCAGGACTGAAGCAGATTTTGAGAGCTTTTGTGTGATGATAAATTGTGTAGACTTAGGATATCCAGACCTTGTACGTTTTCCAATGCATAGCTATCATGTGTTGTACTATAGAATCAATACATTTTGTAAAAAAAAAGTGCTTGTAAAGGGGTATACACTTCTGGGTGAATTAATTCTGTGTTTTCCTGTTTACTGTAAAAAAGTTGGGATTTTTTGGTATAGTTTTCAATTTTGTTTTATACTTGCACACATTTCATGTTAATGTTGTACTCTCATTTGATTTTGATTGGCTGTGTATAATCATGCAGATTTTATCTAGATTATTTTACTATATTTTATACGTTATTCTGTTACATTGAAGTTAGATGTACCTCAAATCATAGTAGTTACATTGGTAATATGGTGAGATTGCTATCATATCACTGTGTCATTTCCATTATGTTCATCTAATTTCCAATGGAGATGTCTGGTCAGAAGTGGTTTGTTTGGTTCAGTTGCTGGGCCCTCCTTGGATATTGGTGCTTCATGTGAAGTGGAATAACTTAGGGTAGGTCCCTTTTGCTGGATTTGGTCAAGGCAATAAAGAGAGATGTAATGCTTATGTTATTGCTCCTCTCTCTCAAGGTAAAATTGTGTGGTCTGAGATGGTATCATGTTTGTTTTGGAGAAATACCACAGACCAATAACCTTAAAAGGTATTGGGAATAAAGAGGTCTGCTTTTTTCAAAATTCTGTGTAGGTGTCATAGTATGGCGCCATTTGCTGGTTAGGAAGTCATCTGATTTGATTTTAGTGATGATGTTCACTGTGTTTTTTTAGTCTTTGAAACCAGTGACTCCACAGGGACTTGGTTTTGGTAAATTTGTCACCAGTCTCTACTTCTGTGTACCAGAGTAGTATGTGATATCTGATAGCCAGGGGTTTGAAACTATTTTTTTAAGAATTCTGTACTGACTGGATTTCCGGATTATGAGGTCCTAGGCTATAGGAACTTTAGTATTTGCTGCTATTTACAATAAGTGACACATAAGATTGGTAAAGACACCAATTTTGGAGATGGAGAGGCAAGGCTGAAGGGGAGGAGGAGGCCTTTATTTGAAGATAACAATTCTTGTGTTGTTATGTTCAAAAGTCTCATCTAGTAAGTTTCCCATAGGAAGGTATTGGGAATAGAGACATATTTTTTTTTCAAAATTCCATGTAGGTGTCGTGGTATGGCACCATTTGCTTGTTAGGAAGTCATATGAGTTTATTTTACATGATGGTGTTCATTATGTTATTTTAGTCTTTGAAGCCAGTGACTCCATAGGGACTTGTTTTTTGATTAAATTTGCCACCAGTCTCTACTTATTTGTCCCAGAGTAGTATGTGATATCTCATAGGCAGGGATTTGAAACTATTTTTTTAAGAATTCTGGACTGACTGGTTTCCTGGATGATGAGGTCTTAGGCTATGGGAACTTTACTGTCTGCTGATTTTTATAATAAGTAACGCAAAGAATTGGTAAAGACACCAATTTTGGAGATGGAGAGGAAAGGCTGAAGGGGAGGAGGAGGCCTTTATTTGAAGATAACAATTCTTGTGCTGTTATGTTCAAAAGTCTTATCTAGTAAGTTTCCCATAGCTCGCTATCTTTTTTTCCAAATACTTCATGTACCCACTATGAGACAAATTTAATTGAAGTAGCATTATTTACTCACCTAATATACCAAGAGCTGTTTTACAAATGGTTGGAGACTCATATGTATATTGGGCTTAAAGCCAATGCCTGTAGTGGTGCTATAGGTTTAGATAAAGAACCAGGACTGAAGCAGATTTTGAGAGCTTTTGTGTGATGATAAATTGTGTAGACTTAGGATATTCAGACCTTGTACGTTTTCCAATGCGTAGCTATCATGTGTTGTACTATAGAATCAATACATTTTGTAAAAAAAAGTGCTTGTAAAGGGGTATACACTTCTGGGTGAATTAATTCGGTGTTTTCCTGTTTACTGTAAAAAAGTTGGGATTTTTTGGTATAGTTTTCAATTTTGTTTTATGCTTACACACATTTCATGTTAATGTTGTACTCTTATTTGATTTTGATTGGCTGTGTATAATCATGGAGATTTTATCTAGATTCTTTTACTATATTTTATATGTTATTCTGTTACATTGAAGTTAGATGTACCTCAAATCATTATAGTTACATTGGTAATATGGTGAGATTGCTATCATATCACTGTGTCATTTCCATTATGTTCATCTAATTTCCAATGGAGATGTCTGGGCAGAAGTGGTTTGTTTGGTTCAGTTGCTGGGCCCTCCTTGGATATTGGTGCTTCATGTGAAGTGGAATAACTTAAGGGTAGGTCCCTTTAGCTGGATTTGGTCAAGGCAATAAAGAGAGATGTAATGCTTATGTTATTGCTCCTCTCTCTCAAGGTAAAATTGTGTGGTCTGAGATGGTATCAGGTTTGTTTTGGAGAAATACCACAGACCAATAACCTTGAAAGGTATTGGGAATAAAGATTTCTGCTTTTTTCAAAATTCTGTGTAGATGTCATAGTATGGCGCCATTTGCTAGTTAGGAAGTCATCTGATTTGATTTTAGTGATGGTGTTCACTGTGTTTTTTTAGTCTTTGAAACCAGTGACTCCACAGGGACTTGATTTTGGTAAATTTGTCACCAGTCTCTACTTCTGTGTACCAGAGTAGTATGTGATATCTGATAGCCAGGGGTTTGAAACTATTTTTTTAAGAATTCTGTACTGACTGGATTTCCGGATTATGAGGTCCTAGGCTATAGGAACTTTAGTATTTGCTGCTATTTACAATAAGTGACACATAAGATTGGTAAAGACACCAATTTTGGAGATGGAGAGGCAAGGCTGAAGGGGAGGAGGAGGCCTTTATTTGAAGATAACAATTCTTGTGTTGTTATGTTCAAAAGTCTTATCTAGTAAGTTTCCCATAGGAAGGTATTGGGAATAGAGACATATTTTTTTTTCAAAATTCCATGTAGGTGTCGTGGTATGGCACCATTTGCTTGTTAGGAAGTCATATGAGTTTATTTTACATGATGGTGTTCATTATGTTATTTTAGTCTTTGAAGCCAGTGACTCCATAGGGACTTGTTTTTTGATTAAATTTGCCACCAGTCTCTACTTATTTGTCCCAGAGTAGTATGTGATATCTCATAGGCAGGGATTTGAAACTATTTTTTTAAGAATTCTGGACTGACTGGTTTCCTGGATGATGAGGTCTTAGGCTATGGGAACTTTACTGTCTGCTGATTTTTATAATAAGTAACGCAAAGAATTGGTAAAGACACCAATTTTGGAGATGGAGAGGAAAGGCTGAAGGGGAGGAGGAGGCCTTTATTTGAAGATAACAATTCTTGTGCTGTTATGTTCAAAAGTCTTATCTAGTAAGTTTCCCATAGCTCGCTATCTTTTTTTCCAAATTCTTCATGTACCCACTATCTGACAAATATAATAGAAGTAGCATTATTTACTCACCTAATATACCAAGAGCTGTTTTACAAATGGTTGGAGACGCATATGTATATTGGGCTTAAAGCCAATGCCTGTAGTGGTGCCATAGGTTTAGATAAAGAACCAGGACTGAAGCAGATTTTGAGAGCTTTTGTGTGATGATAAATTGTGTAGACTTAGGATATCCAGACCTTGTACGTTTTCCAATGCATAGCTATCATGTGTTGTACTATAGAATCAATACATTTTGTAAAAAAAAAGTGCTTGTAAAGGGGTATACACTTCTGGGTGAATTAATTCTGTGTTTTCCTGTTTACTGTAAAAAAGTTGGGATTTTTTGGTATAGTTTTCAATTTTGTTTTATACTTGCACACATTTCATGTTAATGTTGTACTCTCATTTGATTTTGATTGGCTGTGTATAATCATGCAGATTTTATCTAGATTATTTTACTATATTTTATACGTTATTCTGTTACATTGAAGTTAGATGTACCTCAAATCATTACATTGGTAATATGGTGAGATTGCTATCATATCACTGTGTCATTTCCATTATGTTCATCTAATTTCCAATGGAGATGTCTGGTCAGAAGTGGTTTGTTTGGTTCAGTTGCTGGGCCCTCCTTGGATATTGGTGCTTCATGTGAAGTGGAATAACTTAGGGTAGGTCCCTTTTGCTGGATTTGGTCAAGGCAATAAAGAGAGATGTAATGCTTATGTTATTGCTCCTCTCTCTCAAGGTAAAATTGTGTGGTCTGAGATGGTATCATGTTTGTTTTGGAGAAATACCACAGACCAATAACCTTAAAAGGTATTGGGAATAAAGAGGTCTGCTTTTTTCAAAATTCTGTGTAGGTGTCATAGTATGGCGCCATTTGCTGGTTAGGAAGTCATCTGATTTGATTTTAGTGATGATGTTCACTGTGTTTTTTTAGTCTTTGAAACCAGTGACTCCACAGGGACTTGGTTTTGGTAAATTTGTCACCAGTCTCTACTTCTGTGTACCAGAGTAGTATGTGATATCTGATAGCCAGGGGTTTGAAACTATTTTTTTAAGAATTCTGTACTGACTGGATTTCCGGATTATGAGGTCCTAGGCTATAGGAACTTTAGTATTTGCTGCTATTTACAATAAGTGACACATAAGATTGGTAAAGACACCAATTTTGGAGATGGAGAGGCAAGGCTGAAGGGGAGGAGGAGGCCTTTATTTGAAGATAACAATTCTTGTGTTGTTATGTTCAAAAGTCTCATCTAGTAAGTTTCCCATAGGAAGGTATTGGGAATAGAGACATATTTTTTTTTCAAAATTCCATGTAGGTGTCGTGGTATGGCACCATTTGCTTGTTAGGAAGTCATATGAGTTTATTTTACATGATGGTGTTCATTATGTTATTTTAGTCTTTGAAGCCAGTGACTCCATAGGGACTTGTTTTTTGATTAAATTTGCCACCATTCTCTACTTATTTGTCCCAGAGTAGTATGTGATATCTCATAGGCAGGGATTTGAAACTATTTTTTTAAGAATTCTGGACTGACTGGTTTCCTGGATGATGAGGTCTTAGGCTATGGGAACTTTACTGTCTGCTGATTTTTATAATAAGTAACGCAAAGAATTGGTAAAGACACCAATTTTGGAGATGGAGAGGAAAGGCTGAAGGGGAGGAGGAGGCCTTTATTTGAAGATAACAATTCTTGTGCTGTTATGTTCAAAAGTCTTATCTAGTAAGTTTCCCATAGCTCGCTATCTTTTTTTCCAAATACTTCATGTACCCACTATGAGACAAATTTAATTGAAGTAGCATTATTTACTCACCTAATATACCAAGAGCTGTTTTACAAATGGTTGGAGACTCATATGTATATTGGGCTTAAAGCCAATGCCTGTAGTGGTGCTATAGGTTTAGATAAAGAACCAGGACTGAAGCAGATTTTGAGAGCTTTTGTGTGATGATAAATTGTGTAGACTTAGGATATTCAGACCTTGTACGTTTTCCAATGCGTAGCTATCATATGTTGTACTATAGAATCAATACATTTTGTAAAAAAAAGTGCTTGTAAAGGGGTATACACTTCTGGGTGAATTAATTCGGTGTTTTCCTGTTTACTGTAAAAAAGTTGGGATTTTTTGGTATAGTTTTCAATTTTGTTTTATGCTTACACACATTTCATGTTAATGTTGTACTCTTATTTGATTTTGATTGGCTGTGTATAATCATGGAGATTTTATCTAGATTCTTTTACTATATTTTATATGTTATTCTGTTACATTGAAGTTAGATGTACCTCAAATCATTATAGTTACATTGGTAATATGGTGAGATTGCTATCATATCACTGTGTCATTTCCATTATGTTCATCTAATTTCCAATGGAGATGTCTGGGCAGAAGTGGTTTGTTTGGTTCAGTTGCTGGGCCCTCCTTGGATATTGGTGCTTCATGTGAAGTGGAATAACTTAAGGGTAGGTCCCTTTAGCTGGATTTGGTCAAGGCAATAAAGAGAGATGTAATGCTTATGTTATTGCTCCTCTCTCTCAAGGTAAAATTGTGTGGTCTGAGATGGTATCAGGTTTGTTTTGGAGAAATACCACAGACCAATAACCTTGAAAGGTATTGGGAATAAAGATTTCTGCTTTTTTCAAAATTCTGTGTAGATGTCATAGTATGGCGCCATTTGCTAGTTAGGAAGTCATCTGATTTGATTTTAGTGATGGTGTTCACTGTGTTTTTTTAGTCTTTGAAACCAGTGACTCCACAGGGACTTGATTTTGGTAAATTTGTCACCAGTCTCTACTTCTGTGTACCAGAGTAGTATGTGATATCTGATAGCCAGGGGTTTGAAACTATTTTTTTAAGAATTCTGTACTGACTGGATTTCCGGATTATGAGGTCCTAGGCTATAGGAACTTTAGTATTTGCTGCTATTTACAATAAGTGACACATAAGATTGGTAAAGACACCAATTTTGGAGATGGAGAGGCAAGGCTGAAGGGGAGGAGGAGGCCTTTATTTGAAGATAACAATTCTTGTGTTGTTATGTTCAAAAGTCTTATCTAGTAAGTTTCCCATAGGAAGGTATTGGGAATAGAGACATATTTTTTTTTCAAAATTCCATGTAGGTGTCGTGGTATGGCACCATTTGCTTGTTAGGAAGTCATATGAGTTTATTTTACATGATGGTGTTCATTATGTTATTTTAGTCTTTGAAGCCAGTGACTCCATAGGGACTTGTTTTTTGATTAAATTTGCCACCAGTCTCTACTTATTTGTCCCAGAGTAGTATGTGATATCTCATAGGCAGGGATTTGAAACTATTTTTTTAAGAATTCTGGACTGACTGGTTTCCTGGATGATGAGGTCTTAGGCTATGGGAACTTTACTGTCTGCTGATTTTTATAATAAGTAACGCAAAGAATTGGTAAAGACACCAATTTTGGAGATGGAGAGGAAAGGCTGAAGGGGAGGAGGAGGCCTTTATTTGAAGATAACAATTCTTGTGTTGTTATGTTCAAAAGTCTTATCTAGTAAGTTTCCCATAGCTCGCTATCTTTTTTTCCAAATTCTTCATGTACCCACTATCTGACAAATATAATAGAAGTAGCATTATTTACTCACCTAATATTCCAAGAGCTGTTTTACAAATGGTTGGAGACTCATATGTATATTGGGCTTAAAGCCAATGCCTGTAGTGGTGCCATAGGTTTAGATAAAGAACCAGGACTGAAGCAGATTTTGAGAGCTTTTGTGTGATGATAAATTGTGTAGACTTAGGATATCCAGACCTTGTACGTTTTCCAATGCATAGCTATCATGTGTTGTACTATAGAATCAATACATTTTGTAAAAAAAAAAGTGCTTTGTAAAGGGGTAAACACTTCTGCGTGAATTAATTCTGTGTTTTCCTGTTTATTGTAAAAAAGTTGGACATTTTTTGGTATAGTTTTCAATTTTGTTTTATACTTGCACACATTTCATGTTAATGTTGTACTCTCATTTGATTTTGATTGGCTGTGTATAATCATGGAGATTTTATCTAGATTCTTTTAATATATTTTATATGTTATTCTGTTACATTGAAGTTAGATGTACCTCAAATCATTATAGTTACATTGGTAATATGGTGAGATTGCTATCATATCACTGTGTCATTTCCATTATGTTCATCTAATTTCCAATGGAGATGTCTGGGCAGAAGTGGTTTGTTTGGTTCAGTTGCTGGGCCCTCCTTGGATATTGGTGCTTCATGTGAAGTGGAATAACTTAAGGGTAGGTCCCTTTAGCTGGATTTGGTCAAGGCAATAAAGAGAGATGTAATGCTTATGTTATTGCTCCTCTCTCTCAAGGTAAAATTGTGTGGTCTGAGATGGTATCAGGTTTGTTTTGGAGAAATACCACAGACCAATAACCTTGAAAGGTATTGGGAATAAAGATTTCTGCTTTTTTCAAAATTCTGTGTAGATGTCATAGTATGGCGCCATTTGCTAGTTAGGAAGTCATCTGATTTGATTTTAGTGATGGTGTTCACTGTGTTTTTTTAGTCTTTGAAACCAGTGACTCCACAGGGACTTGATTTTGGTAAATTTGTCACCAGTCTCTACTTCTGTGTACCAGAGTAGTATGTGATATCTGATAGCCAGGGGTTTGAAACTATTTTTTTAAGAATTCTGTACTGACTGGATTTCCGGATTATGAGGTCCTAGGCTATAGGAACTTTAGTATTTGCTGCTATTTACAATAAGTGACACATAAGATTGGTAAAGACACCAATTTTGGAGATGGAGAGGCAAGGCTGAAGGGGAGGAGGAGGCCTTTATTTGAAGATAACAATTCTTGTGTTGTTATGTTCAAAAGTCTTATCTAGTAAGTTTCCCATAGGAAGGTATTGGGAATAGAGACATATTTTTTTTTCAAAATTCCATGTAGGTGTCGTGGTATGGCACCATTTGCTTGTTAGGAAGTCATATGAGTTTATTTTACATGATGGTGTTCATTATGTTATTTTAGTCTTTGAAGCCAGTGACTCCATAGGGACTTGTTTTTTGATTAAATTTGCCACCAGTCTCTACTTATTTGTCCCAGAGTAGTATGTGATATCTCATAGGCAGGGATTTGAAACTATTTTTTTAAGAATTCTGGACTGACTGGTTTCCTGGATGATGAGGTCTTAGGCTATGGGAACTTTACTGTCTGCTGATTTTTATAATAAGTAACGCAAAGAATTGGTAAAGACACCAATTTTGGAGATGGAGAGGAAAGGCTGAAGGGGAGGAGGAGGCCTTTATTAGAAGATAACAATTCTTGTGTTGTTATGTTCAAAAGTCTTATCTAGTAAGTTTCCCATAGCTCGCTATCTTTTTTTCCAAATTCTTCATGTACCCACTATCTGACAAATATAATAGAAGTAGCATTATTTACTCACCTAATATTCCAAGAGCTGTTTTACAAATGGTTGGAGACTCATATGTATATTGGGCTTAAAGCCAATGCCTGTAGTGGTGCCATAGGTTTAGATAAAGAACCAGGACTGAAGCAGATTTTGAGAGCTTTTGTGTGATGATAAATTGTGTAGACTTAGGATATCCAGACCTTGTACGTTTTCCAATGCATAGCTATCATGTGTTGTACTATAGAATCAATACATTTTGTAAAAAAAAAAGTGCTTTGTAAAGGGGTAAACACTTCTGCGTGAATTAATTCTGTGTTTTCCTGTTTATTGTAAAAAAGTTGGACATTTTTTGGTATAGTTTTCAATTTTGTTTTATACTTGCACACATTTCATGTTAATGTTGTACTCTCATTTGATTTTGATTGGCTGTGTATAATCATGGAGATTTTATCTAGATTCTTTTAATATATTTTATATGTTATTCTGTTACATTGAAGTTAGATGTACCTCAAATCATTATAGTTACATTGGTAATATGGTGAGATTGCTATCATATCACTGTGTCATTTCCATTATGTTCATCTAATTTCCAATGGAGATGTCTGGGCAGAAGTGGTTTGTTTGGTTCAGTTGCTGGGCCCTCCTT
This sequence comes from Rhinoderma darwinii, assembly GCF_050947455.1. Classification (NCBI taxonomy): domain Eukaryota; kingdom Metazoa; phylum Chordata; class Amphibia; order Anura; family Rhinodermatidae; genus Rhinoderma; species Rhinoderma darwinii. Next base: position 248,369 of record NW_027461706.1, read on the forward strand.
GGATATTGGTGCTTCATGTGAAGTGGAATAACTTAAGGGTAGGTCCCTTTAGCTGGATTTGGTCAAGGCAATAAAGAGAGATGTAATGCTTATGTTATTGCTCCTCTCTCTCAAGGTAAAATTGTGTGGTCTGAGATGGTATCAGGTTTGTTTTGGAGAAATACCACAGACCAATAACCTTGAAAGGTATTGGGAATAAAGATTTCTGCTTTTTTCAAAATTCTGTGTAGATGTCATAGTATGGCGCCATTTGCTAGTTAGGAAGTCATCTGATTTGATTTTAGTGATGGTGTTCACTGTGTTTTTTTAGTCTTTGAAACCAGTGACTCCACAGGGACTTGATTTTGGTAAATTTGTCACCAGTCTCTACTTCTGTGTACCAGAGTAGTATGTGATATCTGATAGCCAGGGGTTTGAAACTATTTTTTTAAGAATTCTGTACTGACTGGATTTCCGGATTATGAGGTCCTAGGCTATAGGAACTTTAGTATTTGCTGCTATTTACAATAAGTGACACATAAGATTGGTAAAGACACCAATTTTGGAGATGGAGAGGCAAGGCTGAAGGGGAGGAGGAGGCCTTTATTTGAAGATAACAATTCTTGTGTTGTTATGTTCAAAAGTCTTATCTAGTAAGTTTCCCATAGGAAGGTATTGGGAATAGAGACATATTTTTTTTTCAAAATTCCATGTAGGTGTCGTGGTATGGCACCATTTGCTTGTTAGGAAGTCATATGAGTTTATTTTACATGATGGTGTTCATTATGTTATTTTAGTCTTTGAAGCCAGTGACTCCATAGGGACTTGTTTTTTGATTAAATTTGCCACCAGTCTCTACTTATTTGTCCCAGAGTAGTATGTGATATCTCATAGGCAGGGATTTGAAACTATTTTTTTAAGAATTCTGGACTGACTGGTTTCCTGGATGATGAGGTCTTAGGCTATGGGAACTTTACTGTCTGCTGATTTTTATAATAAGTAACGCAAAGAATTGGTAAAGACACCAATTTTGGAGATGGAGAGGAAAGGCTGAAGGGGAGGAGGAGGCCTTTATTAGAAGATAACAATTCTTGTGTTGTTATGTTCAAAAGTCTTATCTAGTAAGTTTCCCATAGCTCGCTATCTTTTTTTCCAAATTCTTCATGTACCCACTATCTGACAAATATAATAGAAGTAGCATTATTTACTCACCTAATATTCCAAGAGCTGTTTTACAAATGGTTGGAGACTCATATGTATATTGGGCTTAAAGCCAATGCCTGTAGTGGTGCCATAGGTTTAGATAAAGAACCAGGACTGAAGCAGATTTTGAGAGCTTTTGTGTGATGATAAATTGTGTAGACTTAGGATATCCAGACCTTGTACGTTTTCCAATGCGTAGCTATCATGTGTTGTACTATAGAATCAATACATTTTATAAAAAAAAGTGCTTGTAAAGGGGTATACACTTCTGGGTGAATTAATTCTGTGTTTTCCTGTTTATTGTAAAAAAGTTGGAAATTTTTTGGTATCGTTTCCAATTTTGTTTTATACTTGCACACATTTCATGTTAATGTTGTACTCTCATTTGATTTTGATTGGCTGTGTATAATCATGGAGATTTTATCTAGATTCTTTTACTATATTTTATATGTTATTCTGTTACATTGAAGTTAGATGTACCTCAAATCATTGTAGTTACATTGGTAATATGGTGAGATTGCTATCATATCACTGTGTCATTTCCATTATGTTCATCTAATTTCCAATGGAGATGTCTGGTCAGAAGTGGTTTGTTTGGTTCAGTTGCTGGGCCCTCCTTGGATATTGGTGCTTCATGTGAAGTGGAATAACTTAGGGTAGGTCCCTTTAGCTGGATTTGGTCAGGGCAATAAAGAGAGATGTAATGCTTATGTTATTGCTCCTCTCTCTCAATGTAAAATTGTGTGGTCTGAGATGGTATCATGTTTGTTTTGGAGAAATACCACAGACCAATAACCTTGAAAGGTATTGGGAATAAAGAGGTCTGCTTTTTTCAAAATTCTGTGTAGGTGTCATAGTATGGCGCCATTTGCTGGTTAGGAAGTCATCTGATTTGATTTTAGTGATGATGTTCACTGTGTTTTTTTAGTCTTTGAAACCAGTGACTCCACAGGGACTTGGTTTTGGTAAATTTGTCACCAGTCTCTACTTCTGTGTACCAGAGTAGTATGTGATAACTGATAGCCAGGGGTTTGAAACTATTTTTTTAAGAATTCTGTACTGACTGGATTTCCGGATTATGAGGTCCTAGGCTATAGGAAATTTAGTATTTGCTGCTATTTACAATAAGTGACACATAAGATTGGTAAAGACACCAATTTTGGAGATGGAGAGGCAAGGCTGAAGGGGAGGAGGAGGCCTTTATTTGAAGATAACAATTCTTGTGTTGTTATGTTCAAAAGTCTTATCTAGTAAGTTTCCCATAGGAAGGTATTGGGAATAGAGACATATTTTTTTTTCAAAATTCCATGTAGGTGTCGTGGTATGGCACCATTTGCTTGTTAGGAAGTCATATGAGTTTATTTTACATGATGGTGTTCATTATGTTATTTTAGTCTTTGAAGCCAGTGACTCCATAGGGACTTGTTTTTTGATTAAATTTGCCACCAGTCTCTACTTATTTGTCCCAGAGTAGTATGTGATATCTCATAGGCAGGGATTTGAAACTATTTTTTTAAGAATTCTGGACTGACTGGTTTCCTGGATGATGAGGTCTTAGGCTATGGGAACTTTACTGTCTGCTGATTTTTATAATAAGTAACGCAAAGAATTGGTAAAGACACCAATTTTGGAGATGGAGAGGAAAGGCTGAAGGGGAGGAGGAGGCCTTTATTTGAAGATAACAATTCTTGTGCTGTTATTTTCAAAAGTCTTATCTAGTAAGTTTCCCATAGCTCGCTATCTTTTTTTCCAAATTCTTCATGTACCCACTATCTGACAAATATAATTGAAGTAGCATTATTTACTCACCTAATATTCCAAGAGCTGTTGTACAAATGGTTGGAGACTCATATGTATATTGGGCTTAAAGCCAATGCCTGTAGTGGGGCCATAGGTTTAGATAAAGAACCAGGACTGAAGCAGATTTTGAGAGCTTTTGTGTGATGATAAATTGTGTAGACTTAGGATATCCAGACCTTGTACGTTTTCCAATGCGTAGCTATCATGTGTTGTACTATAGAATCAATACATTTTGTAAAAAAAAGTGCTTGTAAAGGGGTATACACTTCTGGGTGAATTAATTCTGTGTTTTCCTGTTTACTGTAAAAAAGTTGGGATTTTTTGGTATAGTTTTCAATTTTGTTTTATACTTGCACACATTTCATGTTAATGTTGTACTCTCATTTGATTTTGATCGGCTGTGTATAATCATGGAGATTTTATCTAGATTATTTTACTATATTTTATATGTTATTCTGTTACATTGAAGTTAGATGTACCTCAAATCATTATAGTTACATTGGTAATATGGTGAGATTGCTATCATATCACTGTGTCATTTCCATTATGTTCATCTAATTTCCAATGGAGATGTCTGGTCAGAAGTGGTTTGTTTGGTTCAGTTGCTGGGCCCTCCTTGGATATTGGTGCTTCATGTGAAGTGGAATAACTTAGGGTAGGTCCCTTTAGCTGGATTTGGTCAGGGCAATAAAGAGAGATGTAATGCTTATGTTATTGTTCCTCTCTCTCAAGGTAAAATTGTGTGGTCTGAGATGGTATCATGTTTGTTTTGTAGAAATACCACAGACCAATAACCTTAAAGGTATTGGGAATAAAGAGGTCTGCTTTTTTCAAAATTCTGTGTAGGTGTCATAGTATGGCGCCATTTGCTGGTTAGGAAGTCACCTGATTTGATTTTAGTGATGGTGTTCACTGTGTTTTTTTAGTCTTTGAAACCAGTGACTCCACAGGGACTTGGTTTTGGTAAATTTGTCACCAGTCTCTACTTCTGTGTACCAGAGTAGTATGTGATATCTGATAGCCAGGGGTTTGAAACTATTTTTTTAAGAATTCTGTACTGACTGGATTTCCGGATTATGAGGTCCTAGGCTATAGGAACTTTAGTATTTGCTGCTATTTACAATAAGTGACACAAAAGATTTGTAAAGACACCAATTTTGGAGATGGAGAGGAAAGGCTGAAGGGGAGGAGGAGGCCTTTATTTGAACATAACAATTCTTGTGTTGTTATGTTCAAAAGTCTTATCTAGTAAGTTTCCCATAGGAAGGTATTGGGAATGGAGACATATTTTTTTTTTCAAAATTCCATGTAGGTGTCATGGTATGGCACCATTTGCTTGTTAGGAAGTCATATGAGTTTATTTTACATGATTGTGTTCATTATGTTATTTTAGTCTTTGAAGCCAGTGACTCCATAGGGACTTGTTTTTTGATTAAATTTGCCACCAGTCTCTACTTATTTGTCCCAGAGTAGTATGTGATATCTCATAGGCAGGGATTTGAAACTATTTTTTTAAGAATTCTGGACTGACTGGTTTCCTGGATGATGAGGTCTTAGGCTATGGGAACTTTACTGTCTGCTGATTTTTATAATAAGTAACGCAAAGAATTGGTAAAGACACCAATTTTGGAGATGGAGAGGAAAGGCTGATGGGGAGGAGGAGGCCTTTATTTGAAGATAACAATTCTTGTGTTGTTATGTTCAAAAGTCTTATCTAGTAAGTTTCCCATAGCTCGCTATCTTTTTTTCCAAATTCTTCATGTACCCACTATCTGACAAATATAATAGAAGTAGCATTATTTACTCACCTAATATTCCAAGAGCTGTTTTACAAATGGTTGGAGACTCATATGTATATTGGGCTTAAAGCCAATGCCTGTAGTGGTGCCATAGGTTTAGATAAAGAACCAGGACTGAAGCAGATTTTGAGAGCTTTTGTGTGATGATAAATTGTGTAGACTTAGGATATCCAGACCTTGTACGTTTTCCAATGTGTAGCTATCATGTCTTGTACTATAGAATCAATATATTTTGGAAAAAAAAAAGTGCTTGTAAAGGGGTATACACTTCTGGGTGAATTAATTCTGTGTTTTCCTGTTTATTGTAAAAAAGTTGGGATTTTTTGGTATAGTTTTCAATTTTGTTTTATACTTGCACACATTTCATGTTAATGTTGTACTCTCATTTGATTTTGATTGGCTGTGTATAATCATGGAGATTTTATCTAGATTCTTTTACTATATTTTATATGTTATTCTGTTACATTGAAGTTAGACGCACCTTAAATCATTATAGTTACATTGGTAATATGGTGAGATTGCTATCATATCACTGTGTCATTTCCATTATGTTCATCTAATTTCCAATGGAGATGTCTGGTCAGAAGTGGTTTGTTTGGTTCAGTTGCTGGGCCCTCCTTGGATATTGGTGCTTCATGTGAAGTGGAATAACTTAGGGTAGGTCCCTTTTGCTGGATTTGGTCAGGGCAATAAAGAGATATGTAATGCTTACGTTATTGCTCCTCTCTCTCAAGGTAAAATTGTGTGGTCTGAGATGGTATCATGTTTGTTTTGGAGAAATACCACAGACCAATAACCTTAAAAGGTATTGGGAATTAAGAGGTCTGCTTTTTTCAAAATTCTGTGTAGGTGTCATAGTATGGCGCCATTTGCTGGTTAGGAAGTCATCTGATTTAATTATAGTGATGGTGTTCACTGTGTTTTTTTAGTCTTTGAAACCAGTGACTCCACAGGGACTTGGTTTTGGTAAATTTGTCACCAGTCTCTACTTCTGTGTACCAGAGTAGTATGTGATATCTGATAGCCAGGGGTTTGAAACTATTTTTTTAAGAATTCTGTACTGACTGGATTTCCGGATTATGAGGTCCTAGGCTATAGGAACTTTAGTATTTGCTGCTATTTACAATACGTGACACATAAGATTGGTAAAGACACCAATTTTGGAGATGGAGAGGCAAGGCTGAAGGGGAGGAGGAGGCCTTTATTTGAAGATAACAATTCTTGTGTTGTTATGTTCAAAAGTCTTATCTAGTAAGTTTCCCATAGCTCGCTATCTTTTTTTCCAAATTCTTCATGTACCCACTATCTGACAAATATAATAGAAGTAGCATTATTTACTCACCTAATATACCAAGAGCTGTTTTACAAATGGTTGGAGACTCATATGTATATTGGGCTTAAAGCCAATGCCTGTAGTGGTGCCATAGGTTTAGATAAAGAACCAGGACTGAAGCAGATTTTGAGAGCTTTTGTGTGATGATAAATTGTGTAGACTTAGGATATCCAAACCTTGTACGTTTTCCAATGCGTAGCTATCATGTGTTGTACTATAGAATCAATACATTTTGTAAAAAAAAAAGTGCTTGTAAAGGGGTATACACTTCTGGGTGAATTAATTCTGTGTTTTCCTGTTTACTGTAAAAAAGTTGGGATTTTTTGGTATCGTTTTCAATTTTGTTTTATACTTGCACACATTTCATGATAATGTTGTACTCTCATTTGATTTTGATTGGCTGTGTATAATCATGGAGATTTTATCTAGATTCTTTTACTATAGTTTATATGTTATTCTGTTACATTGAAGTTAGATGTACCTCAAATCATTATAGTTACATTGGTAATATGGTGAGATTGCTATCATATCACTGTGTCATTTCCATTATGTTCATCTAATTTCCAATGGAGATGTCTGGTCAGACGTGGTTTGTTTGGTTCAGTTGCTGGGCCCTCCTTGGATATTGGTGCTTCATGTGAAGTGGAATAACTTAGGGTAGGTCCCTTTAGCTGGATTTGATCAGGGCAATAAAGAGAGATGTAATGCTTATGTTATTGCTCCTCTCTCTCAAGGTAAAATTGTGTGGTCTGAGATGGTATCATGTTTGTTTTGTAGAAATACCACAGACCAATAACCTTAAAGGTATTGGGAATAAAGAGGTCTGCTTTATTCAAAATTCTGTGTAGGTGTCATAGTATGGCGCCATTTGCTGGTTAAGAAGTCATCTGATTTGATTTTAGTGATGGTGTTCACTGTGTTTTTTTAGTCTTTGAAACCAGTGACTCCACAGGGACTTGGTTTTGGTAAATTTGTCACCAGTCTCTACTTCTGTGTACCAGAGTAGTATGTGATATCTGATAGCCAGGGGTTTGAAACTATTTTTTTTAAGAATTCTGTACTGACTGGATTTCCGGATTATGAGGTCCTAGGCTATAGGAACTTTAGTATTTGCTGCTATTTACAATAAGTGACACATAAGATTGGTAAGGACACCAATTTTGGAGCTGGAGAGGCAAGGCTGAAGGGGAGGAGGAGGCCTTTATTTGAAGATAACAATTCTTGTGTTGTTATGTTCAAAAGTCTTATCTAGTAAGTTTCCCATAGGAAGGTATTGGGAATAGAGACATATTTTTTTTTCAAAATTCCATATAGGTGTCGTGGTATGGCACCATTTGCTTGTTAGGAAGTCATATAAGTTTATTTTACATGATGGTGTTCATTATGTTATTTTAGTCTTTGAAGCCAGAGACTCCATAGGGACTTGTTTTTTGATTAAATTTGCCACCAGTCTCTACTTATTTGTCCCAGAGTAGTAAGTGATATCTCATAGGCAGGGATTTGAAACTATTTTTTTAAGAATTCTGGACTGACTGGTTTCCTGGATGATGAGGTCTTAGGCTATGGGAACTTTACTATCTGCTGATTTTTATAATAAGTAACGCAAAGAATTGGTAAAGACACCAATTTTGGAGATGGAGAGGAAAGGCTGAAGGGGAGGAGGAGGCCTTTATTTGAAGATAACAATTCTTGTGTTGTTATGTTCAAAAGTCTTATCTAGTAAGTTTCCCATAGCTCGCTATCTTTTTTTCCAAATTCTTCATGTACCCACTATCTGACAAATATAATAGAAGTAGCATTATTTACTCACCTAATATTCCAAGAGCTGTTTTACAAATGGTTGGAGACTCATATGTATATTGGGCTTAAAGCCAATGCCTGTAGTGGTGCCATAGGTTTAGATAAAGAACCAGGACTGAAGCAGATTTTGAGAGCTTTTGTGTGATGATAAATTGTGTAGACTTACGATATCCAGACCTTGTACGTTTTTCAATGCGTAGCTATCATGTGTTGTACTATAGAATCAATACATTTTGGAAAAAAAAAGTGCTTGTAAAGGGGTATACACTTCTGGGTGAATTAATTCTGTGTTTTCCTGTTTATTGTAAAAAAGTTGGGATTTTTTGGTATAGTTTTCAATTTTGTTATATACTTGCACACATTTCATGTTAATGTTGTACTCTCATTTGATTTTGATTGGCTGTGTATAATCATGGAGATTTTATCTAGATTATTTTACTATATTTTATATGTTATTCTGTTACATTGAAGTTAGATGTACCTCAAATCATTATAGTTACATTGGTAATATGGTGAGATTGCTATCATATCACTGTGTCATTTCCATTATGTTCATCTAATTTCCAATGGAGATGTCTGGTCAGAAGTGGTTTGTTTGGTTCAGTTGCTGGGCCCTCCTTGGTTATTGGTGCTTCATGTGAAGTGGAAAAACTTAGGGTAGGTCCCTTAAGCTGGATTTGGTCAGGACAATAAAGAGAGATGTAATGCTTATGTTATTGCTCCTCTCTCTCAAGGTAAAATTGTGTGGTCTGAGATGGTATCAGGTTTGTTTTGGAGAAATACCACAGACCAATAACTTTGAAAGGTATTGGGAATAAAGAGGTCTGCTTTTTTCAAAATTCTGTGTAGGTGTCATAGTATGGCGCCATTTGCTGGTTAGGAAGTCATCTGATTTGATTTTAGTGATGGTGTTCACTGTGTTTTTTTAGTCTTTGAAACCAGTGACTCCACAGGTACTTGGTTTTGGTAAATTTGTCACCAGTCTCTACTTCTGTGTACCAGAGTAGTATGTGATATCTGATAGCCAGGGGTTTGAAACTATTTTTTTAAGAATTCTGTACTGACTGGATTTCCGGATTATGAGGTCCTAGGCTATAGGAACTTTAGTATTTGCTGCTATTTACAATAAGTGACACATAAGATTGGTAAAGACACCAATTTTGGAGATGGAGAGGCAAGGCTGAAGGGGAGGAGGATGCCTTTATTTGAAGATAACAATTCTTGTGTTGTTATGTTCAAAAGTCTTATCTAGTAAGTTTCCCATAGGAAGGTATTGGGAATAGAGACATATTTTTTTTTCAAAATTCCATGTAGGTGTCGTGGTATGGCACCATTTGCTTGTTAGGAAGTCATATGAGTTTATTTTACATGATGGTGTTCATTATGTTATTTTAGTCTTTGAAGCCAGTGACTCCATAGGGACTTGTTTTTTGATTAAATTTGCCACCAGTCTCTACTTATTTGTCCCAGAGTAGTATGTGATATCTCATAGGCAGGGATTTGAAACTATTTTCTTAAGAATTCTGGACTGACTGGTTTCCTGGATGATGAGGTCTTAGGCTATGGGAACTTTACTGTCTGCTGATTTTTATAATAAGTAACGCAAAGAATTGGTAAAGACACCAATTTTGGAGATGGAGAGGAAAGGCTGAAGGGGAGGAGGAGACCTTTATTTGAAGATAACAATTCTTGTGTTGTTATGTTCAAAAGTCTTATCTAGTTAGTTTCCCATAGCTCGCTATCTTTTTTTCCAAATTCTTCATGTACCCACATTCTGACAAATATAATAGAAGTAGCATTATTTACTCACCTAATATTCCAAGAGCTGTTTTACAAATGGTTGAAGACTCATATGTATATTGGGCTTAAAGCCAATGCCTGTAGTGGTGCCATAGGTTTAGATAAAGAACCAGGACTGAAGCAGATTTTGAGAGCTTTTGTGTGATGATAAATTGTGTAGACTTAGGATATCCAGACCTTGTACGTTTTCCAATGTGTAGCTATCATGTGTTGTACTATAGAATCAATATATTTTGGAAAAAAAAAAGTGCTTGTAAAGGGGTATACACTTCTGGGTGAATTAATTCTGTGTTTTCCTGTTTATTGTAAAAAAGTTGGGATTTTTTGGTATAGTTTTCAATTTTGTTTTATACTTGCACACATTTCATGTTAATGTTGTACTCTCATTTGATTTTGATTGGCTGTGTATAATCATGGAGATTTTATCTAGATTCTTTTACTATATTTTATATGTTATTCTGTTACATTGAAGTTAGACGCACCTTAAATCATTATAGTTACATTGGTAATATGGTGAGATTGCTATCATATCACTGTGTCATTTCCATTATGTTCATCTAATTTCCAATGGAGATGTCTGGTCAGAAGTGGTTTGTTTGGTTCAGTTGCTGGGCCCTCCTTGGATATTGGTGCTTCATGTGAAGTGGAATAACTTAGGGTAGGTCCCTTTTGCTGGATTTGGTCAGGGCAATAAAGAGATATGTAATGCTTACGTTATTGCTCCTCTCTCTCAAGGTAAAATTGTGTGGTCTGAGATGGTATCATGTTTGTTTTGGAGAAATACCACAGACCAATAACCTTAAAAGGTATTGGGAATTAAGAGGTCTGCTTTTTTCAAAATTCTGTGTAGGTGTCATAGTATGGCGCCATTTGCTGGTTAGGAAGTCATCTGATTTAATTATAGTGATGGTGTTCACTGTGTTTTTTTAGTCTTTGAAACCAGTGACTCCACAGGGACTTGGTTTTGGTAAATTTGTCACCAGTCTCTACTTCTGTGTACCAGAGTAGTATGTGATATCTGATAGCCAGGGGTTTGAAACTATTTTTTTAAGAATTCTGTACTGACTGGATTTCCGAATTATGAGGTCCTAGGCTATAGGAACTTTAGTATTTGCTGCTATTTACAATAAGTGACACATAAGATTGGTAAAGACACCAATTTTGGAGATGGAGAGGCAAGGCTGAAGGGGAGGAGGAGGCCTTTATTTGAAGATAACAATTCTTGTGTTGTTATGTTCAAAAGTCTTATCTAGTTAGTTTCCCATAGCTCGCTATCTTTTTTTCCATATTCTTCATGTACCCACTATCTGACAAATATAATAGAAGTAGCATTATTTACTCACCTAATATTCCAAGAGCTGTTTTACAAATGGTTGAAGACTCATATGTATATTGGGCTTAAAGCCAATGCCTGTAGTGGTGCCATAGGTTTAGATAAAGAACCAGGACTGAAGCAGATTTTGAGAGCTTTTGTGTGATGATAAATTGTGTAGACTTAGGATATCCAGACCTTGTACGTTTTCCAATGCGTAGCTATCATGTGTTGTACTATAGAATCAATATATTTTGGAAAAAAAAAAGTGCTTGTAAAGGGGTATACACTTCTGGGTGAATTAATTCTGTGTTTTGCTGTTTATTGTAAAAAAGTTGGGATTTTTTGGTATAGTTTTCAATTTTGTTTTATACTTGCACACATTTCATGTTAATGTTGTACTCTCATTTGATTTTGATTGGCTGTGTATAATCATGGAGATTTTATCTAGATTATTTTACTATATTTTATATGTTATTCTGTTACATTGAAGTTAGACGCACCTTAAATCATTATAGTTACATTGGTAATATGGTGAGATTGCTATCATATCACTGTGTCATTTCCATTATGTTCATCTAATTTCCAATGGAGATGTCTGGTCAGAAGTGGTTTGTTTGGTTCAGTTGCTGGGCCCTCCTTGGATATTGGTGCTTCATGTGAAGTGGAATAACTTAGGGTAGGTCCCTTTTGCTGGATTTGGTCAGGGCAATAAAGAGATATGTAATGCTTACGTTATTGCTCCTCTCTCTCAAGGTAAAATTGTGTGGTCTGAGATGGTATCATGTTTGTTTTGGAGAAATACCACAGACCAATAACCTTAAAAGGTATTGGGAATTAAGAGGTCTGCTTTTTTCAAAATTCTGTGTAGGTGTCATAGTATGGCGCCATTTGCTGGTTAGGAAGTCATCTGATTTAATTATAGTGATGGTGTTCACTGTGTTTTTTTAGTCTTTGAAACCAGTGACTCCACAGGGACTTGGTTTTGGTAAATTTGTCACCAGTCTCTACTTCTGTGTACCAGAGTAGTATGTGATATCTGATAGCCAGTTGTTTGAAACTATTTTTTTAAGAATTCTGTACTGACTGGATTTCCGAATTATGAGGTCCTAGGCTATAGGAACTTTAGTATTTGCTGCTATTTACAATAAGTGACACATAAGATTGGTAAAGACACCAATTTTGGAGATGGAGAGGCAAGGCTGAAGGGGAGGAGGAGGCCTTTATTTGAAGATAACAATTCTTGTGTTGTTATGTTCAAAAGTCTTATCTAGTAAGTTTCCCATAGGAAGGTATTGGGAATAGAGACATATTTATTTTTTTAAATTCCATGTAGGTGTCGTGGTATGGCACCATTTGCTTGTTAGGAAGTCATATGAGATTATTTTACATGATGGTGTTCATTATGTTATTTTAGTCTTTGAAGCCAGTGACTCCATAGGGACTTGTTTTTTTATTAAATTTGCCACCAGTATCTACTTATTTGTCCCAGAGTAGTATGTGATATCTCATAGGCAGGGATTTGAAACTATTTTTTTAAGAATTCTGGACTGACTGGTTTCCTGGATGATGAGGTCTTAGGCTATGGGAACTTTACTGTCTGCTGATTTTTATAATAAGTAACGCAAAGAATTGGTAAAGACACCAATTTTGGAGATGGAGAGGAAAGGCTGAAGGGGAGGAGGAGGCCTTTATTTGAAGATAACAATTCTTGTGTTGTTATGTTCAAAAGTCTTATCTAGTAAGTTTCCCATAGCTCGCTATCTTTTTTTCCAAATTCTTCATGTACCCACTATCTGACAAATATAATAGAAGTAGCATTATTTACTCACCTAATATTCCAAGAGCTGTTTTACAAATGGTTGGAGACTCATATGTATATTGGGCTTAAAGCCAATGCCTGTAGTGGTGCCATAGGTTTAGATAAAGAACCAGGACTGAAGCACATTTTGAGAGCTTTTGTGTGATGATAAATTGTGTAGACTTTGGATATCCAGGCCTTGTACGTTTTCCAATGCGTAGCTATCATGTGTTGTACTATAGAATCAATACATTTTGTAAAAAAAAAGTGCTTGTAAAGGGGTATACACTTCTGGGTGAATTAATTCTGTGTTTTCCTGTTTATTGTAAAAAAGTTGGAAATTTTTTGGTATAGTTTTCAATTTTGTTTTATGCTTACACACTTTTCATGTTAATGTTGTACTCTCATTTGATTTTGATTGGCTGTGTATAATCATGGAGATTTTATCTAGATTATTTTACTATATTTTATATGTTATTCTGTTACATTGAAGTTAGATGTACCTCAAATCATTATAGTTACATTGGTAGTATGGTGAGATTGCTATCATATCACTGTGTCATTTCCATTATGTTCATCTAATTTCCAATGGAGATGTCTGGTCAGAAGTGGTTTGTTTGGTTCAGTTGCTGGGCCCTCCTTGGATATTGGTGCTTCATGTGAAGTGGAATAACTTAGGGTAGGTCCCTTTAGCTGGATTTGATCAGGGCAATAAAGAGAGATGTAATGCTTATGTTATTGCTCCTCTCTCTCAAGGTAAAATTGTGTGGTCTGAGATGGTATCAGGTTTGTTTTGGAGAAATACCACAGACCAATAACCTTGAAAGGTATTGGGAATAAAGAGGTCTGCTTTTTTCAAAATTCTGTGTAGGTGTCATAGTATGGCGCCATTTGCTGTTTAGGAAGTCATCTGATTTGATTTTAGTGATGGTGTTCACTGTGTTTTTTTAGTCTTTGAAACCAGTGACTCCACAGGGACTTGGTTTTGGTAAATTTGTCACCAGTCTCTACTTCTGTGTACCAGAGTAGTATCTGATATCTGATAGCCAGGGGTTTGAAACTATTTTTTTAAGAATTCTGTACTGACTGGATTTCCGGATTATGAGGTCCTAGCCTATAGGAACTTTAGTATTTGCTGCTATTTACAATAAGTGACACATAAGATTGGTAAAGACACCAATTTTGGAGATGGAGAGGCAAGGCTGAAGGGGAGGAGGAGGCCTTTATTTGAAGATAACAATTCTTGTGTTGTTATGTTCAAATGTCTTATCTAGTAAGTTTCCCATAGGAAGGTATTGGGAATAGAGACATATTTTTTTTTCAAAATTCCATGTAGGTGTCATGGTATGGCACCATTTGCTTGTTAGGAAGTCATATGAGTTTATTTTACATAATGGTGTTCATTATGTTATTTTAGTCTTTGAAGCCAGTGACTCCATAGGGACTTGTTTTTTTATTACATTTGCCACCAGTCTCTACTTATTTGTCCCAGAGTAGTATGTGATATCTCATAGGCAGGGATTTGAAACTATTTTTTTAAGAATTCTGGACTGACTGGTTTCCTGGATGATGAGGTCTTAGGCTATGGGAACTTTACTGTCTGCTGATTTTTATAATAAGTAACGCAAAGAATTGGTAAAGACACCAATTTTGGAGATTGAGAGGAAAGGCTGAAGGGGAGGAGGAGGCCTTTATTTGAAGATAACAATTCTTGTGTTGTTATGTTCAAAAGTCTTATCTAGTAAGTTTCCCATAGGTCGCTATCTTTTTTTCCAAATTCTTCATGTACCCACTATCTGACAAATATAATAGAAGTAGCATTATTTACTCACCTAATATTCCAAGAGCTGTTTTACCATTGGTTGGAGACTCATATGTATATTGGGCTTAAAGCCAATGCCTGTAGTGGTGCCATAGGTTTAGATAAAGAACCAGGACTGAAGCAGATTTTGAGAGCTTTTGTGTGATGATAAATTGTGTAGACTTAGGATATCCAGACCTTGTACGTTTTCCACTGCGTAGCTATCATGTGTTGTAGTATAGAATCAATACATTTTGGAAAAAAAGTGCTTGTAAAGGGGTATACACTTCTGGGTGAATTAATTCTGTGTTTTCCTGTTTATTGTAAAAAAGTTGGACATTTTTTGGTATAGTTTTCAATTTTGTTTTATACTTGCACACATTTCATGTTAATGTTGTACTCTCATTTGATTTTGATTGGCTGTGTATAATCATGGAGATTTTATCTAGATTATTTTACTATATTTTATATGTTATTCTGTTACATTGAAGTTAGACGCACCTTAAATCATTATAGTTACATTGGTAATATGGTGAGATTGCTATCATATCACTGTGTCATTTCCATTATGTTCATCTAATTTCCAATGGAGATGTCTGGTCAGAAGTGGTTTGTTTGGTTCAGTTGCTGGGCCCTCCTTGGATATTGGTGCTTCATGTGAAGTGGAATAACTTAGGGTAGGTCCCTTTTGCTGGATTTGGTCAGGGCAATAAAGAGATATGTAATGCTTACGTTATTGCTCCTCTCTCTCAAGGTAAAATTGTGTGGTCTGAGATGGTATCATGTTTGTTTTGGAGAAATACCACAGACCAATAACCTTAAAAGGTATTGGGAATTAAGAGGTCTGCTTTTTTCAAAATTCTGTGTAGGTGTCATAGTATGGCGCCATTTGCTGGTTAGGAAGTCATCTGATTTAATTATAGTGATGGTGTTCACTGTGTTTTTTTAGTCTTTGAAACCAGTGACTCCACAGGGACTTGGTTTTGGTAAATTTGTCACCAGTCTCTACTTCTGTGTACCAGAGTAGTATGTGATATCTGATAGCCAGGGGTTTGAAACTATTTTTTTAAGAATTCTGTACTGACTGGATTTCCGAATTATGAGGTCCTAGGCTATAGGAACTTTAGTATTTGCTGCTATTTACAATAAGTGACACATAAGATTGGTAAAGACACCAATTTTGGAGATGGAGAGGCAAGGCTGAAGGGGAGGAGGAGGCCTTTATTTGAAGATAACAATTCTTGTGTTGTTATGTTCAAAAGTCTTATCTAGTAAGTTTCCCATAGGAAGGTATTGGGAATAGAGACATATTTATTTTTTTAAATTCCATGTAGGTGTCGTGGTATGGCACCATTTGCTTGTTAGGAAGTCATATGAGATTATTTTACATGATGGTGTTCATTATGTTATTTTAGTCTTTGAAGCCAGTGACTCCATAGGGACTTGTTTTTTTATTAAATTTGCCACCAGTATCTACTTATTTGTCCCAGAGTAGTATGTGATATCTCATAGGCAGGGATTTGAAACTATTTTTTTAAGAATTCTGGACTGACTGGTTTCCTGGATGATGAGGTCTTAGGCTATGGGAACTTTACTGTCTGCTGATTTTTATAATAAGTAACGCAAAGAATTGGTAAAGACACCAATTTTGGAGATGGAGAGGAAAGGCTGAAGGGGAGGAGGAGGCCTTTATTTGAAGATAACAATTCTTGTGTTGTTATGTTCAAAAGTCTTATCTAGTAAGTTTCCCATAGCTCGCTATCTTTTTTTCCAAATTCTTCATGTACCCACTATCTGACAAATATAATAGAAGTAGCATTATTTACTCACCTAATATTCCAAGAGCTGTTTTACAAATGGTTGGAGACTCATTTGTATATTGGGCTTAAAGCCAATGCCTGTAGTGGTGCCATAGGTTTAGATAAAGAACCAGGACTGAAGCACATTTTGAGAGCTTTTGTGTGATGATAAATTGTGTAGACTTTGGATATCCAGGCCTTGTACGTTTTCCAATGCGTAGCTATCATGTGTTGTACTATAGAATCAATACATTTTGTAAAAAAAAAGTGCTTGTAAAGGGGTATACACTTCTGGGTGAATTAATTCTGTGTTTTCCTGTTTATTGTAAAAAAGTTGGAAATTTTTTGGTATAGTTTTCAATTTTGTTTTATGCTTACACACTTTTCATGTTAATGTTGTACTCTCATTTGATTTTGATTGGCTGTGTATAATCATGGAGATTTTATCTAGATTATTTTACTATATTTTATATGTTATTCTGTTACATTGAAGTTAGATGTACCTCAAATCATTATAGTTACATTGGTAGTATGGTGAGATTGCTATCATATCACTGTGTCATTTCCATTATGTTCATCTAATTTCCAATGGAGATGTCTGGTCAGAAGTGGTTTGTTTGGTTCAGTTGCTGGGCCCTCCTTGGATATTGGTGCTTCATGTGAAGTGGAATAACTTAGGGTAGGTCCCTTTAGCTGGATTTGATCAGGGCAATAAAGAGAGATGTAATGCTTATGTTATTGCTCCTCTCTCTCAAGGTAAAATTGTGTGGTCTGAGATGGTATCAGGTTTGTTTTGGAGAAATACCCCAGACCAATAACCTTGAAAGGTATTGGGAATAAAGAGGTCTGCTTTTTTCAAAATTCTGTGTAGGTGTCATAGTATGGCGCCATTTGCTGTTTAGGAAGTCATCTGATTTGATTTTAGTGATGGTGTTCACTGTGTTTTTTTAGTCTTTGAAACCAGTGACTCCACAGGGACTTGGTTTTGGTAAATTTGTCACCAGTCTCTACTTCTGTGTACCAGAGTAGTATCTGATATCTGATAGCCAGGGGTTTGAAACTATTTTTTTAAGAATTCTGTACTGACTGGATTTCCGGATTATGAGGTCCTAGGCTATAGGAACTTTAGTATTTGCTGCTATTTACAATAAGTGACACATAAGATTGGTAAAGACACCAATTTTGGAGATGGAGAGGCAAGGCTGAAGGGGAGGAGGAGGCCTTTATTTGAAGATAACAATTCTTGTGTTGTTATGTTCAAATGTCTTATCTAGTAAGTTTCCCATAGGAAGGTATTGGGAATAGAGACATATTTTTTTTTCAAAATTCCATGTAGGTGTCATGGTATGGCACCATTTGCTTGTTAGGAAGTCATATGAGTTTATTTTACATAATGGTGTTCATTATGTTATTTTAGTCTTTGAAGCCAGTGACTCCATAGGGACTTGTTTTTTTATTACATTTGCCACCAGTCTCTACTTATTTGTCCCAGAGTAGTATGTGATATCTCATAGGCAGGGATTTGAAACTATTTTTTTAAGAATTCTGGACTGACTGGTTTCCTGGATGATGAGGTCTTAGGCTATGGGAACTTTACTGTCTGCTGATTTTTATAATAAGTAACGCAAAGAATTGGTAAAGACACCAATTTTGGAGATTGAGAGGAAAGGCTGAAGGGGAGGAGGAGGCCTTTATTTGAAGATAACAATTCTTGTGTTGTTATGTTCAAAAGTCTTATCTAGTAAGTTTCCCATAGCTCGCTATCTTTTTTTCCAAATTCTTCATGTACCCACTATCTGACAAATATAATAGAAGTAGCATTATTTACTCACCTAATATTCCAAGAGCTGTTTTACAAATGGTTGGAGACTCATATGTATATTGGGCTTAAAGCCAATGCCTGTAGTGGTGCCATAGGTTTAGATAAAGAACCAGGACTGAAGCACATTTTGAGAGCTTTTGTGTGATGATAAATTGTGTAGACTTAGGATATCCAGACCTTGTACGTTTTCCAATGCGTAGCTATCATGTGTTGTACTATAGAATCAATACATTTTGTAAAAAAAAAGTGCTTGTAAAGGGGTATACACTTCTGGGTGAATTAATTCTGTGTTTTCCTGTTTACTGTAAAAAAGTTGGGATTTTTTGGTATAGTTTTCAATTTTGTTTTATACTTGCACACATTTCATGTTAAAGGGTTCCTGTCATTAACATCTTACCTGTCAAACTCGCCTGACCCCTCAATGGCCGCAGCTGTCCAGAGTTCATTCCTGTTCTCTTCTTTCCTGAAGTCCTCCTCTGTCGGTAAATGTAGTCGTTTAAACTCTTCTCGCCTTTTATGGTAATTCGTTTTCCCTGTGGGACGCAGCTTCTTAACCCCGCCCTCCGCCGGCACCTGTCCGGCCCTGACTGGCTAAGGAGCTGTCAATCAAAAAGAAGGAGGTGGAGTCTACTCTGAGACTCTGGAGGAATGAAAATCTGACTCTTTTCAGATGAAGATTTGACTCTTTCTGCTCATTTGCATACGGCGTGGGACCACTGAAAAACGGAATACTAAAGGTACAGAACTTACTTAGAACATATTTATAGCTTAGATGACAATGATTTTTCACCCACTTTCACCAGGTATTGCTGGCTTTATAGCTAAAATATGGTGACAGGTTCCCTTTAATGTTTTACTCTCATTTGATTTTGATTGGCTGTGTATAATCATGGAGATTTTATCTAGATTCTTTTACTATATTTTTTATGTTATTCTGTTACATTGAAGTTAGATGTACCTCAAATCATTATAGTTACATTGGTAATATGGTGAGATTGCTATCATATCACTGTGTCATTTCCATTATGTTCATCTAATTTCCAATGGAGATGTCTGGTCAGAAGTGGTTTGTTTGGTTCAGTTGCTGGGCCCTCCTTGGATATTGGTGCTTCATGTGAAGTGGAATAACTTAGGGTAGGTCCCTTTAGCTGGATTTGGTCAGGGCAATAAAGAGAGATGTAATGCTTATGTTATTGCTCCTCTCTCTCAAGGTAAAATTGTGTGGTCTGATATGGTATCATGTTTGTTTTGGAGAAATACCACAGACCAATAACCTTGAAAGGTATTGGGAATAAAGAGGTCTGCTTTTTTCAAAATTCTGTGTAGGTGTCATAGTATGGCGCCATTTGCTGGTTAGGAAGTCATCTGATATGATTTCAGTGATGGTGTTCACTGTGTTTTTTTAGTCTTTGAAACCAGTGACTCCACAGGGACTTGGTTTTGGTAAATTTGTCAACAGTCTCTACTTCTGTGTACCAGAGTAGTATGTGATATCTGATAGCCAGGGGTTTGTTTGTTTCAAATCTGTTTTTATTGTTATATAAATTTGAACAAGCGAATATAACAAATTGTTATAACATTGGCTACGCAGAGCCCTTGCTAATCATCCATAAGGATAAGCAGGTAATACAAAATAATACAATATAACATAACACAAGGGAAAAACAAAAAATATAGAAATGCGAAGGGGGAGAGGGGAAAGTAAGGGAGGGTAGGTAGTTTGGGTGTGTCAGTAGGCAATTCTGTTGGAGTATATGAATTGTTGGTAAAAGCATTATACGGTATTGTGATCTGTATTTTGTACCTTGTTATGACTCTTCTTCTGCACTAGGTAGCTAGGTCTTGGTCGATTCTGTATTTCTACCTTTTGGGATACCATCATAGTCTAGTGATGTCAGGGAAATCTAGCAATGGGGACCAGGTAGCTAAATATTTGCCCCTTGTCTTTGATTCCCAGTGTGCCATTTCTTCGAATCACTGGATTTCAAATACTTTATCTAACCATTGTGTAAAAGTAGGGGGAGCTGTGTCTTTCCACAATATTGGAATCAGTAGTTTTGCTGCAGCTATCATGTGCGTTGGTAGATTATTTTTTTTTGGTATAAAGCCACTTATAGGTTTCCATAGTAGTACCAATTCTGGAGTCAATGTGATATTGAGAGAGCATATAGTATTTATGACTTTCCCTACATGAATCCAATATGGCTGAATAAGGGGGCAATGCCACCAGATATGTGATAATGATCCGATGTCCCTTTTACACCTCCAACATTGATCTGAAACTGAGTTATTTATAGCATGAAGTATTATCGGTGTTTTATACCACCTTGTTGTAAGTTTAAAGGAGTTCTCTTGAATTCTCGTACATCTAGAGAAACCATGTGAATTTGCTAGTACAAAACGCAGTTCAGGTTCAGTGAGCTGCATCCCCAATTCTTCCTCCCATCTCCCAATATATCTTGGTTTGCAGTCCATTCGCATCATCAGAACCTGTTGATATAATTGGGATAGTTTCGGGGTAGTGTATGGAGTCACCGCCATCAAATCTTCTAGCCAGGTATTAGTGTGAGGTATTGTATGAGGTGTCCCTAATTTTTGGCATTCTTTAAGAATATGATGTGTTAATAAAAAATTCCCTGGAGGAACATTAGCTTTCACAATTAGATCCATTATTTCAGTATTTCCTGAAAGCTTTTGAACATCTGATATAGTTAGAGTATGTGGAATATCCCAAGGGGCCGAGGGTGAGGAGTTAGAGTTACATTGAAGGCATGGCAGTAAATTTAGTGGCATTAGGGGGGATGGGGAGGATAACAACGCAGATGATTTATTCACCTCTTGCCAAGTTAATATGGTGCCTTTGAGTAAAGATTCATTGTAAAATTTGCCTGCAGTAGCAGGACGCAAACCCCAGAAGGCCTGTTTTTCTTCTATTGACATTAGAGAGCGTTCCATAGAAGCATAGATATTTTTCAAGTCATGATGTGCTAAGATGGTCCACCGACGTAAATGGTTAGCCCTATAGTAGGACATTAAATCGGAGAGGCCAAAGCCTCCCAAGCGGTAGTTTGCTATAATGTATTTATATGCTAACCGATAACGTTTGTTGTTCCAAATAAATTCCGAGAAAGTTTTCTTGACTAATAGGAAGAAAGACTTAGCAAGCCAGATAGGTACAGTTTGAAGAATATATAAGAGTTTAGGGACAATATATGTTTTGAGAAGATTTCTCCTGCCCATCCATGACATCAAGGGAACGTGTAAGGAATGTAAGTAAGTTTTAATGTTAGCTAGCAAATTTAGATAATTAAGTTTATAAAGTAGAGAGGGGTTTTTAGGAATGCGGATGCCTAAGTATTTAATAGACATTTCTGGCCACAGGTAGGGGGAACTCTTTTTTAAGCGAAGAATAATATCTTGCGGTACCGAAATGTTGAGGGCTTCTGACTTACTAAAGTTTATTTTAAAATTAGAAATTTCTCCAAATTTTGAGAAGATATCTGTGATCTGCGGGAGTGATCTCTCAGGGATAGTAGTGAGTATCAGCAGGTCATCTGCAAATGCTGCCGTTTTGTGTGTGAATGAGCCTATTGACAAGCCATGAATAATAGGATCCTGTCGAATTTTCTGGATCAGCGTCTCCATGACTAACACGAATAGTGTCGGCGATAGAGGACATCCTTGTCTTGTACCATTAGTGATGGTAAAGGAATTTGAGAGCACCCCATTAACTCTCACCTTTGCACTAGGGTTACTATATAGGGAAAGAATCGCTTGTATAAAAGCAAGAGGTATCCCAAATTTCTCCAGGGAAGCGATCATATAAGGCCAATCCACCCTATCAAACGCCTTTTCTGCATCTGTACTGAGCAGGACTAAGGGTGTTCGAGATTTTAAAGCGTATTGTACCAACCTTAAAACCCTTGAGGAGTTATCTGATCCTTGTCTTCCCTTGACAAATCCGGTCTGTTCAGGTCCAATAATGCTAGATAACATGGGACTGAGACGAGCTGCCAGAGCTTTAGCCCACCATTTTATAGCAGTATTAAGGAGTGATATTGGTCTATAGCTTCCACATTGTGAGGCATCCTTACCCTCTTTAGGGATAAGAGTAATATGTGCTTCTAGGGCTTGACCAGGAAGTTTCGAGCCAGTGAGAAGTGAGTTACAGAGAGAAGTAAATGGTGCTATTAATAACTCTTTAAATTGTTTATAGTAGTTTATGGTGTAACCATCTGGGCCCGGGCTTTTACCTGACGGGATAGAATGAAGGACTTTTAGCAGCTCTGCAGGGAAAAAAGGTGCCAGCAGTTCTTGGGCATTATCATCTGATATGCGTGGAATGTCAATGGAGTCTAAAAATGAATGTATAGCATGTTTGGTGGGTGTAGATGATGTGTCAGCTACTGTAGAATCTGTAAGATTATACAGGTTCATATAAAATTTCTGGAATGCCGTGGCAATGGAGGTTGTATCCGTAACAAAATTCCCTGGCTTTTGTGCAATACGGTGAATGAATGCTTTATCTTGATAAGTTTTAAGGAGAGCGGACATCGTCTGGTTGCCTTTGTCCCCATGTGCATAAAATTTAAACTTCGATATTTGTAACAGTCTGGCTGATTTAATGTTCAGTAGATCTTTAACTTTATTACGTAAAGAGTATAATTTGTCTTTAGTGGTTTCCGCTTGGGTACGCTTGTGAAGGTTTTCTAACGAGGAGATTTGTGAGAAGAGAGCATTTAAGAGCTCTGACTTCTGTTTTTTAATATATGTACATAATGAAATAAGCTCCCCCCTTAAAACTGATTTGTGTGCTTCCCAAGTGATAGCAGGTGAGACATCTGCTGTAATATTGGTGTTAAAGTAATTTTGTATATGTGTCTTTATAGAAGATTGGTGAGAGGGATCAGCCAACAGAGTATCATTGATCCTCCAACACCATTGGCCTTTAGGAATGTCTGCTAATGTCAGAGTAGTATGAATCGGTGCGTGATCTGAGAGTAAAATATTTCCTATATCAGTACGTATTATAAAAGGAACTTGGGATTGAGAAATGAAGATATAGTCCAACCTGTGGTATCTATGGTGCGTATGAGAGAAATAGGTGTAGTCCCGGTCAGAGGGATGTAGTAGTCTCCAAGTATCTGACAGGTGTAATGCATTTAAAGTCTTACGTAATTTAGTCGTATATCGGTATGAAGTGGAAGGATTCCCTGTGGTATCCAAGAGTGGGTCTATGGGAACATTAAGGTCACCTCCCACTACTAAAACACCCTCAGCAAATTGTTTGAACAGTTGTAAGGTCTGAACTATCCACTGGGTTTGTTGGGAGTTAGGTGCATATAAATTTGCAATCGTGTAAAGGGTATTACCTATGATGCTCTTAACAAATAAATAGCGTCCTTCTGGGTCAACCATTTCAGCAACCCATTTGAAAGGTACACTTGTATGGAAAAGTATACTTACTCCTCTACGCGAGGATGAGTAGGTGCTATGGTAAACATTCGAAAAAACTTTTTTCCTTAAATTTGGAATTTTGTTATGTCTAATATGTGTTTCTTGTAACAGGGCGATTTTTGTTTTATCTACAAGAATTTGGTGTCAAATTTGGCTTCTTTTCCTTGGATAGTTCAGACCTCTTACATTAAATGAAGTAATTTTTAGTTCCGCCATGAGTTCTTTGTAAATGAAATAACAGATCGGCACCTATAACCAATAGTCTTATGGTAGAAATCACCTATTGACTTTGATAGGAAAAAAGGGGTAGGAAAGGAGGGGAGGGAAGGAATCAGTGGAGAAGAATATAAACAAAAGAAAAATAATACAGGGGTTGTCAGCACCCCTAAGGACAGCAACAATTTGCAAGAATAATAATACATAGTAAAATTGTAGCTAGTCCTTATCCACAGTAGAAAATCGTGAGGTACATAGAAATCCTGTGGAACTGAATACACGTTAGTCATATACCAACAAGTATACCTTACACTGAAAGAACATACCAGAACATATGGTAAAAGGTTACATATTAATGCATGTATAAGCTCAAATCACATTATGTAGAAGAGAAACAGAGAAGGAGAACCATAAACTTAATGTGAAATAGTATGGAAGAGAGTCACTCACCACACTTCTCCCACAAACTTAGCAGGGAAGCGGGTCGGTCAGGAATCCATTCGGTGGCTTTTGTGAAGACAGTCAGGTGTCCAGTTGTCTAGCACGGGTTTGGGCTTTCTTGGTTTTGGGCGAAGAGGCTTTTGAGGTTTGGTTCCAAAATGAGGGACTTGGCAAAGGTGGTAAGGCCATCATAGTAGACGGAAGCCACGACGGGATATCTATGGGCGGGATGTCCAGTTTCTCCCACGCAGCTGCCAAATCCGCAGGTTTTCTAATGATAATTTGGTGACCATCTTTGGATATGGCAATGCCAAACGGAAAGAGCCACTTAAATTGCATTTTTTTCTCTCTCAGAGCATCTAATAATGATTTGAGCACTCTCCTCTTTGCTAGAGTTGAAGGAGCAATATCTTGGAATATTTGAATCGTAGAGGTTCCATAGGTCAATGTGTTCTTATTTCTTGCAGCTTTCAAAATTGCAGCGGTATCTGTATAACTTAGCAAACCGCACACTATATCTCTTGGAGGGTCATTGGGGCGAGGTTTGGCCCGTAGTGCTCTGTGAATACGTTCAATTATGATGGATTTGGCCGCCTCAGGGCTTAACAGGTCAGAAAAGATATCCACAGCTAGTTGAGGTAAATTATCGTGTAGAATTGATTCTGGAAGTCCCCTGAGCCTGATGTTATTTCTGCGGCTTCGGTTTTCCTGGTCTTCAATACGTAGTAGAGATTCGTTAATACAATCTTGTTGATGGTTGAGAACACATTTGACTTTTGCATTATAATGCAGTAGAGCATTTTGCGTATCTTCCACAGTTTCAACCCTGGTGCCCATGCTACGAAGATCAGATTTGATATCTGCAAGGTCTTTTACTAGTGGCGTAAGAGCTTGGTATAGTGTCCTTTTTATAAAGCCTCTTGATGCTGGAACCACACGAGAGTCATCCCCAGTATCAGAGTTACCGCCTGTGCTATCCATATCGGAGTCGTCCTCCATAGGATTATCATCAGATAGTAACTGTGCTTGCTTAGATTTACTAGCTGGTGAAGCTGTTAACTTTTTTCTTAAGAATTTATCAAGATCTGCTTGCGTTTTATGGGACTTAGGGGTAGGCGCTGCTTCTCGGATTTTATCTTTTGACGTTTTAACCATTATAGCGTAATAAGGTCTGAGTAATCAAATGTTCTGGCGGTTTCAGTAACAGGTAAGTATTCAAGCCAGCATCTGTATAGCGAAGTTTACAGGATTAATCTCTCACAGAGATTTATGGTATAAAGGCTAATGCACTGTATTAGAGCTTGTGACAGTGTTGTAGTATAGAGCAAGGTAAATCAAATCAGCCGCTCTGTAAGATGGCCGCCGGTTACAGTCCCCTTCCCCCACTCACCGGAAAAGTCCTGCAACGCGTGCCGGCCCGTTTCTGTGTGCTGTCGCTAGGCTGGGACTATGTCCTTATCTAGTGTACCTCCGGTTGTACGGGACCAGCTGCCGGGGAGGAGGGGATGGCTGCAGAGACCCGAGTGTCTGGCGTCCGCAGAAGTCCACTACCACAGCCGCGTGTGGAGTAGGCTGCCGTTTCAATCTTATGCGGTAAGTTGTAAGACTTTCTCCTATGGGCCCAGCAATGGTGTTATATGGTGGTAGGGAGATGTCATGTTGTATCTGGAACACCGGGGGTGATTTCCTTGGACGGATGAAGTGAGATTTCTTTCTCGTGGTCGGAGCTCTCACTCAACACGTCTTTCCACCATCAGCGCTAGGCCACGCCCCGATAGCCAGGGGTTTGAAACTATTTTTTTAAGAATTCTGTACTGACTGGATTTCCAGATTATGAGGTCCTAGGCTATAGGAACTTTAGTATTTGCTGCTATTTACAATAAGTGACACAAAAGATTGGTAAAGACACCAATTTTGGAGATGGAGAGGCAAGGCTGAAGAGGAGGAGGAGGCCTTTATTGGAAGATAACAATTCTTGTGTTGTTATGTTCAAACGTCTTATCTAGTAAGTTTCCCATAGGAAGGCATTGGGAATAGAGACATATTTTTTTCAAAATTCCATGTAGGTGTCGTGGTATGGCACCATTTGCTTGTTAGGAAGTCATATGAGTTTATTTTACATGATGGTGCTCATTATGTTATTTTAGTCTTTGAAGCCAGTGACTCCATAGGGACTTGTTTTTTGATTAAATTTGCCACCAGTCTCTACTTATTTGTCCCAGAGTAGTATGTGATATCTCATAGGCAGGGATTTGAAACTATTTTTTTAAGAATTCTGGACTGACTGGTTTCCTGGATGATGAGGTCTTAGGCTATGGGAACTTTACTGTCTGCTGATTTTTATAATAAGTAACGCAAAGAATTGGTAAAGACACCAATTTTGGAGATGGAGAGGAAAGGCTGAAGGGGAGGAGGAGGCCTTTATTTGAAGATAACAATTCTTGTGTTGTTATGTTCAAAAGTCTTATCTAGTAAGTTTCCCATAGCTCGCTATCTTTTTTTCCAAATTCTTCATGTACCCACTATCTGACAAATATAATAGAAGTAGCATTATTTACTCACCTAATATTCCAAGAGCTGTTTTACAAATGGTTGGAGACTCATATGTATATTGGGCTTAAAGCCAATGCCTGTAGTGGTGCCATAGGTTTAGATAAAGAACTAGGACTGAAGCAGATTTTGAGAGCTTTTGTGTGATGATAAATTGTGTAGACTTAGGATATCCAGACCTTGTACGTTTTCCAATGCGTAACTATCATGTGTTGTACTATAGAATCAATACATTTTGTAAAAAAAGTGCTTGTAAAGGAGTATACACTTCTGGGTGAATTAATTCTGTGTTTTCCTGTTTACTGTAAAAAAGTTGGGATTTTTTGGTATAGTTTTCAATTTTGTTTTATACTTGCACACATTTCATGTTAATGTTGTACTCTCATTTGATTTTGTTTGGTTGTGTATAATCATGGAGATTTTATCTAGATTCTTTTACTATATTTTATATGTTATTCTGTTACATTGAAGTTAGATGTACCTCAAATCATTATAGTTACATTGGTAATATGGTGAGATTGCTATCATATCACTGTGTCATTTCCATTATGTTCATCTAATTTCCAATGGAGATGTCTGGTCAGAAGTGGTTTGTTTGGTTCAGTTGCTGGGCCCTCCTTGGATATTGGTGCTTCATGTGAAGTGGAATAACTTAGGGTAGGTCCCTTTAGCTGGATTTGGTCAGGGCAATAAAGAGAGATGTAATGCTTATGTTATTGCTCCTCTCTCTCAAGGTAAAATTGTGTGGTCTGAGATGGTATCATGTTTGTTTTGGAGAAATACCACAGACCAATAACCTTGAAAGCTATTGGGAATAAAGAGGTCTGCTTTTTTCTAAATTCTGTGTAGGTGTCATAGTATGGCGCCATTTGCTGGTTAGGAAGTCATCTGATTTGATTTTAGTGATGGTGTTCACTGTGTTTTTTTAGTCTTTGAAACCAGTGACTCAACAGGGACTTGGTTTTGGTAAATTTGTCACCAGTCTCTACTTCTGTGTACCAGAGTAGTATGTGATATCTGATAGCCAGGGGTTTGAAACTATTTTTTTAAGAATTCTGTACTGACTGGATTTCTGGATTATGAGGTCCTAGGCTATAGGAACTTTAGTATTTGCTGCTATTTACAATAAGTGACACAAAAGATTGGTAAAGACACCAATTTTGGAGATGGAGAGGCAAGGCTGAAGGGGAGGAGGAGGCCTTTATTTGAAGATAACAATTCTTGTGTTGTTATGTTCAAAAGTCTTATCTAGTAAGTTTTCCATAGGAAAGTATTGGGAATAGAGACATATTTATTTTTCAAAATTCCATGTAGGTGTTGTGGTATGGCACCATTTGCTTGTTAGGAAGTCATATGAGTTTATTTTACATGATGGTGTTCATTATGTTATTTTAGTCTTTGAAGCCAGTGACTCCATAGGGACTTGTTTTTTGATGAAATTTGCCACCAGTCTCTACTTATTTGTCCCAGAGTAGTATGTGATATCTCATAGGCAGGGATTTGAAACTATTTTTTTAAGAATATTGGACTGACTGGTTTCCTGGATGATGAGGTCTTAGGCTATGGGAACTTTACTGTCTGCTGATTTTTATAATAAGTAACGCAAAGAATTGGTAAAGACACCAATTTTGGAGATGGAGAGGAAAGGCTGAAGGGGAGGAGGAGGCCTTTATTTGAAGATAACAATTCTTGTGTTGTTATGTTCAAAAGTCTTATCTAGTAAGTTTCCCATAGCTCGCTATCTTTTTTTCCAAACTCTTCATGTACCCACTATCTGACAAATATAATAGAAGTAGCATTATTTACTCACCTAATATTCCAAGAGCTGTTTTACAAATGGTTGGAGAATCATATGTATATTGGGCTTAAAGCCAATGCCTGTAGTGGTGCCATAGGTTTAGATAAAGAACCAGGACTGAAGCAGATTTTGAGAGCTTTTGTGTGATGATAAATTGTGTAGACTTAGGATATCCAGACCTTGTACGCTTTCCAATGCATAGCTATCATGTGTTGTACTATAGAATCGATACATTTTGTAAAAAAAAAGTGCTTGTAAAGGGATATACAATTCTGGGTGAATTAATTCTGTGTTTTCCTGTTTACTGTAAAAAAGTTGGGATTTTTTGGTATAGTTTTCAATTTTGTTTTATACTTGCACACATTACATGTTAATGTTGTACTCTCATTTGATTTTGATTGGCTGTGTATAATCATGGAGATTTTATCTAGATTATTTTACTATATTTTATATGTTATTCTGTTACATTGAAGTTAGATGTACCTCAAATCATTCTAGTTGCATTGGTAATATGGTGAGATTGCTATCATATCACTGTGTCATTTCCATTATGTTCATCTAATTTCCAATGGAGATGTCTGGTCAGAAGTGGTTTGTTTGGTTCAGTTGCTGGGCCCTCCTTGGATATTGGTGCTTCATGTGAAGTGGAATAACTTAGGGTAGGTCCCTTTAGCTGGATTTGGTCAGGACACTAAAGAGAGATGTAATGCTTATGTTATTGCTCCTCTCTCTCAAGGTAAAATTGTGTGGTCTGAGATGGTATCATGTTTGTTTTGGAGAAATACCACAGACCAATAACCTTGAAAGGTATTGGGAATAAAGAGGTCTGCTTTTTTCTAAATTCTGTGTAGGTGTCATAGTATGGCGCCATTTGCTGGTTAGGAAGTCATCTGATTTGATTTTAGTGATGGTGTTCACTGTATTTTTTTAGTCTTTGAAACCAGTGACTCCACAGGGACTTGGTTTTGGTAAATTTGTCACCAGTCTCTACTTCTGTGTACCAGAGTAGTATGTGATATCTGATAGCCAGGGGTTTGAAACTATTTTTTTAAGAATTCTGTACTGACTGGATTTCCGGATTATGAGGTCCTAGGCTATAGGAACTTTAGTATTTGCTGCTATTTACAATAAGTGTCACAAAAGATTGGTAAAGACACCAATTTTGGAGATGGAGAGGCAAGGCTGAATACCCTCTCTGACGCTACACTGGAGGGTGGACAAGACAGTACACCCATGGCAAACTGGGCCAGTTCTTGCCAATGATCCATGGGGTCTGGGATTAGCATTTCTGACGGAGAAAGGGCACAGTCCAGGTACGAGTGAACCTGGTTGTTTAGGTGCTGCACCTGGTGATGGTGAACATCCCTTTGGTGACTACGATGTGTGTCAGGTCGGGGTATTGGATGTAAAAATGTTGTCATCATATTTTCCAAACTGAATTGGCTGCTGCTGCTGCTGCTGCCGCGGCTGCCGCCTATTGCAGAGGTAGCTCTGCCAGAGGCGGTGGAACGATGAGACAGTGGGGAGCGGAGAGTGGCCCCCCGGTCAGACATGCTTGCAGCAGGTGTTTGCCGTTTGAAAGCCGTGACAAGCTGGCTGCATAGCTTCTCTCGATAATAAGCCAATTTTGCCTCCCTCTCGGAAGGCACAAAAAACTCCCCCATTCTGGCTTCATACCGAGGGTCTAAAAATGTGGCTATCCAGTACTCATCTCTTTGCTTCATGCTAACAATACGACAGTCAGCGCGCAAGTAACGAAGCATACAGCTTGCCATCCTGGCCAGCGTTTCAGAGGGCCCGGTTGGTTCCTTCTCCGCCCCATACTGCCATGGTTGTCCATCATCAAGTTCGTCGTCAGACTCGTCATCACCACCATCACTGTCATGTTGTGCGGCTTCCTCGTCCCCTATCCCTTCCTGTGATTCCATCTCCAAATCCGGCTCCTCTTCAGGTCCTGTTTCCTCATCCTCATCCTCCTCCTCCTCCTCAACATCCATAGCCAGATGTGATCCTTCCTCCATCCTTTGCTGAATCATCACTGTGAGCGTTTGCTCCATAATGAATATCAGCGGTATAACATCGTTCATTCCACTAGCGTCACGGCTCACAAATCGTGTGGCCTCTTCAAAGGGCCTCAAAACGCGACATGCGTCTCTAACCAGCTGCCAGTGCCTGAGCTCGAAATTACACTGGCTCCAAACGCTGCCCGTCTGCTGCATCAGGAAATCATTCACGGTTTTCTGCTGTTCGTACAGACGGTCCAACATGTGCAGTGTGGAATTCCAGCGTGTTGGAACGTCGCAAATCAGGCTGTGTTCTGGGAGATTGTTTTGACGCTGCAAGTCCAGGAGGGCGTGCTTAAATGCATACTAACGTCTAAAGCGAACGCAAACCTTCCTGGACATGGCCAGCACACCCTTCAAACCAACATATGACTTTAAGAAGCGTGTTATGACCAGATTGATCACATGTGCCATGCAAGGAGCGTGTGTCAGGTGACCTAGGCCCAGTGCAGCCACAACGTTCTTGCCGTTATCAGAGACAACATTGCCCAGTGTGAGTTTCAGAGGAGACAGCCAGCGTGCGATTTCCTCCTTGATGCAGAGCAGCAGCTCCTGCCCTGTGTGGCTTTTCTCGCCCAGGCTCAGCAGGTGTAAGACAGCGTTGTGGCGCTTCACCTTGCACCTATGAAAAGAGGAGGGAGGAGGAGTGGAAGATACGCTGTGTCCTGTCGGGGACGGGAAGGAGGAGGAGGAGGAGTAGGAGGAGGAGGATGGTAGGCGCCTGGTGTCCGGAGTTGAACCAGAAAGATACAAGCGTGGAGGTGGTAATGCCTGGCATTGCTGCGGTGGTGCATCGGACTGCAAAATATTGACCCAGTGGGCCGTGAAAGACATGTACTGTCCCTGCCCATAGTTGCTGCTCCACGTGTCGACGGTGGCATGTACCCTGCTGCACACGGATAATTGCAAGGACTGGCACACCTTTTCCTCCACATGCTTGTGCAAGGCAGGGACAGCTGTTTTGGAGAAGTAATGTCGGCTAGGTATTCGCCACCTAGGCTGAGCGCACGCCATCAATTGCTTGAAGCCGGCGGAGTCGACCAGGTGGTACAGCAGCGACTGCACCACCAACAACTTAGCCAGGTGTGAATTAAGCCGCACGACAAGTGGATGACTGGGTATATATTGTTGCTTATTGGACAACGATTCCATAATGGATAAGTGACGGGACGTAGGAGGAGCACTAGATGACAGTGATGATGATGATGACAACGACATGGTGGATAAGGCCTGGCTACTACTTAGATGACAGGGACGCGGAGCAGCAGCAGCAGCAGCGGAAGAGGGGTCTTCATTAGATGTACATGATGGTGGGGCATGTTGATTGTCCCACATGGCCTTGTGATGCCGTTCCATGTGTTTACGTAGAGCAGTAGTTCCTACATTGCTGCCCTGCCCACGCCTTACTTTCTGCTTGCAGATACGGCACTGTGCCATGTTTTTGTCCTCCGGGAAGGTACAGAAAAATTGCCACACGGCAGAGTACCGTAAAGAGGTAGTACCACGTCCACCACCACCACCACCACCACAACCACCCAAGCTTGCCCCTTGTCTGGCAGGCTTTTTTCGGGAGCCTACACCAGCATCTGTGTCGCCGTCACCGGCTCCTGAGCTGACCCTACCGCTGCAACGTTTTGCAGATTGACTTCTGCCCCTACCTCGGCTTGGCTGTTTATCACGTCCAGTGCCGCCACTACTACCCTCCTCCTCTGACGCCGTCATCACCTCGTCACCTGGTTCCCACGTCCTGTCTAAAAAACATCATCATCATAGCCTTCCTCATCATCCCCGCCACTTCTGTCACTGTGTTGTGAATGTGATGTGACATCATGGCGGGCTCCATGCCCCCCCTCATTACTGCGTCTGCCACCACGGCTACCACCACCAACACCCCCACTACCGCAGCTATGCGTCTCGGTCACCGCTTCCACCTCCACCACCGCTGCAACACACTCCGTTGGCTGACTCGCGGAAAACAAATCATCATCATCATCACTATGTTGTTCAGTATCTTCCTTCGCACCCGAGGAGATGTCTCTTAGGACTCTCAGGAAAGATGGCTTCCCGCTAGGAAGGGGGAGCGAAGACATAGATGAAGGAATGGAAACGCTAGAAATACCTATATTACTACTGTCACCGTGCCAAGGAACTGTAGAGGATCTGGAATCCAACGAAACCTGGCTTGAAGCCAGATCGTCAGAGTCTTCCTGCTGAGATGACCGCGAGCCAGCCAACCAGTCCACAATGGCCGTATTGTCTAAAGTAACCTGCCCACCGGAGGAGATGGACAAGTCTGGCTTGCTGATACTACTACCAGCAGGCACATGGCAGCTGCTACTAGTGGAACTGGGCACATGTCTTGTGCCACAAATGCTGGTACTGGGTGTGGCACCAACAGATCCAACATTTGGACTGGAAGAGGAGACGGCATGAGTGTTTTTTCCTCTACCCCGTCCTTTCACAACCTTTTTTTTCCCAGACATTTCAGAGCCCCTTCTAAAAGCGTATTCACACACTAACACTGGCTTGGCAAATGGCAATGAATGAGAATTTCAATCAGCCTCGCTGCAGTGCACTCAGGGAATGCTGGGCCTTGTATTACTACTTGGCTGCCTGTATCGCAAGTTGGGTTGTTTGTTATGTTAATGGCCGGGGATGAGCCCCTTCTATAAGCGTATTCACACACTGACACTGGCTTGGCAAATGGCAATGAATGAGAATTTCAATCAGCCTCGCTGCAGTGCACTCAGGGAATGCTGGGCCTTGTATTACTACTAGGCTGCCTGTATCGCAAGTTGGGTTGTTTGTTATGTTAACGGCCGGGGATGAGCCCCTTCTAAAAGCGTATTCACACACTGACACTGGCTTGGCAAATGGCAATGAATGAGAATTTCAATCAGCCTCGCTGCAGTGCACTCAGGGAATGCTGGGCCTTGTAGTACTACTAGGCTGCCTGTATCGCAAGTTGGATTGTTATTCCTGTTAACGGCCAGGGATGAGCCCCTTCTAAAAGCGTATTCACACACTGACACTGGCTTGGCAAATGGCAATGAATGAGAATTTCAATCAGCCTCGCTGCAGTGCACTCAGGGAATGCTGGGTCTTGTAGTACTACTAGGCTGCCTGTATCGCAAGTTGGATTGTTATTCCTGTTATCGGCCAGGGATGAGCCCCTTCTAAAAGCGTATTCACACACTGACACTGGCTTGGCAAATGCCAATGAATGAGAATTTCAATCAGCCTCGCTGTAGTGCACTCAGGGAATGCTGGGCCTTGTATTACTACTAGGCTGCCTGTATCGCAAGTTGGGTTGTTTGTTATGTTAACGGCCGGGGATGAGCCCCTTCTAAAAGCGTATTCACACACTGACACTGGCTTGGCAAATGGCAATGAATGAGAATTTCAATCAGCCTCGCTGCAGTGCACTCAGGGAATGCTGGGCCTTGTAGTACTACTACTACCACTACTACAAAGGCTGCCTGTATTGCAAGTTGGATGCAACAGGGATGAGCCCCTTATAAAAACGTATTCACACACTGGCTGAGTAGTGAGTAGTGGATGAGCCCCTTCGATTTCTGGATTCCTGCCTTTTAGATTCCTAAAGCTTTCCCTTACTGCACAGAGATGCTATCGCTACAGCTCCTGTCTGTAAAATGGCCGCTGAGCTCCGTGCATAGACTTTTATTGCAGGCTTGAGCCCGCCCCTATGCTGCCTCCCGATTGGCTGGGAGAGCCGTTTGCAAGGCATTATGGGGTAGCCTGATGTCAGGTGATCTTGTGAAATCCTCCATTTTAGATGTAACATGTGGCAGGCGCCAAAAATGTAGCCGGGTTTGGTCAAAACGGGTTTGGCCGAACCCGGTGAAGTTCGGTTGTCCCGATTCGCTCATCTCTATTCAAATGTCTTATCTAGTAAGTTTCCCATAGGAAGGTATTGGGAATAGAGACATATTTATTTTTAAAAATTCCATGTAGGTGTGGTGGTATGGCACCATTTGCTTGTTAGGAAGTCATATGAGTTTATTTTACATGATGGTGTTCATTATGTTATTTTAGTCTTTGAAGCCAGTGACTCCATAGGGACTTGTTTTTTGATTAAATTTGCCACCAGTCTCTACTTATTTGTCCCAGAGTAGTATGTGATATCTCATAGGCAGGGATTTGAAACTATTTTTTTAAGAATTCTGGACTGACTGTGTGATGGCAGGAAGGAGGTGAAGGGAAAGTGAGCCCTAATCTACCCACCGCCCTGTCCCTGCCTACTTGCAACGACCCGCCCTAGGCGACTAGGTACAACTGGGCGGCGGTCCCTACGCTGTCTAAGTGCACAGGAAAACAAACAGGGAACACGCAAGGGAAGGGGCAGTAGCCACGGAACGCCACGAGGAAACGGAGCGGCGAACGAACAGTCAGGACCAGGACGAAGTGAGTAACCCGAGCGGGCACGGAGACAGAAGCAAGCCAGGGGCAAAGCAAAGCAAGACAAGGGGAACTGCAGCAAGGCAGAAGCACGGCAGAAGCAGGCTGGAGCAAGCAGCAGTGGGGCCAGGAATCCAAAAGAATAACAAGCAATGAGGAAGAGAAAACTGCAGGTATAAATGGACAGGGGGCGGAGCTAACTCTGACTGACCAGGCCGCGATAGGCTCTCCCACTCCTGAGCCTGCCACCCTGATTGGTGGGAGCCGGTGTCAGTCTAAGAGGTCTGGCCTCAGGTGTCGACTGATTAACCCTGGGAGTCTCCACAGACGTAGTGCCTGGCAGATCCATTACAGTACTCCCCCTTTTATGAGGGGCCACCGGACCCTTACTAAGAGGACCCGGTTTAGTGGGGAAGAGAAGGTGGAACCTCCTGACCAATACCCCAGCGTGAACATCTCGAGCAGGTACCCAAGTCCTCTCCTCCGGCCCGTATCCTCTCCAATGGACCAGGTACTGGAGGGAGCCCTGGATCATCCTACTGTCCACAATCTTGGCCACCTCGAATTTCACCCCCTCAGGGGTGAGAACGGGAACAGGAGGTTTCCTAGAGGGGGACCAGGACGGGGAGCAGCGTTTAAGGAGGGAGGCATGAAAGACGTCGTGTATGCGGAAGGATGGGGGCAGCTCCAGACGGAAGGATACAGGGTTGAGGACTTCAATGACCTTATAAGGCCCAATAAATCGGGGAGCAAACTTCCTGGACGAGACCTTAAGGCGCAAGTTCCTGGACGACAACCAGACCAAATCCCCGACGACAAACCGGGGGTTAGCAGAACGTCTACTATCTGCCTGAATCTTTTGTGCGCTCTGGGACGCCTCTAGGTTCTTCTGAACCTGGGCCCAGACAGTGCACAGTTCCCGATGAACATCCTCTACCTCAGGATTATTGGAACAACCAGGGGAGACGGAGGAGAACCTTGGGTTAAACCCGAAATTACAGAAAAACGGGGAGACCCCTGACGAGTTACTGACCCG
Organism: Rhinoderma darwinii; assembly: GCF_050947455.1. Lineage (NCBI taxonomy): Eukaryota > Metazoa > Chordata > Amphibia > Anura > Rhinodermatidae > Rhinoderma > Rhinoderma darwinii. Next base: position 284,598 of record NW_027461706.1, read on the forward strand.
GTTATTCAGGGAAAATTCAGCAAGGGGAAGGAATGAGACCCAATCGAATTGACAGTCAGAGATGAAACACCTTAAATATTGTTCCAGGGATTGGTTGGTCCTTTCCGTTTGGCCGTTAGTTTCGGGATGGAAGGCGGAGGAGAAGGACAGATCAATCTCCAACTTTTTACAAAAGGCTCTCCAAAATAAGGAAACAAATTGTACCCCTCTGTCCGAAACGATATTGACTGGGGCCCCATGGAGACGCAGGATGTGTTTCACAAACAAAGAAGCTAACGTCTTGGCGTTAGGTAGCTTCTTAAGGGGCACAAAGTGGCACATCTTGCTGAAGCGGTCGACTACCACCCACACCACCGACTTGCCCTGAGATGGAGGCAAATCGGTGATAAAATCCATGGAGATATGGGTCCAAGGTCTCTGGGGAATGGGCAAGGGACGTAGTAGGCCCGCAGGTCGGGACCTAGGGGTTTTGGACCTAGCGCAAACCTCACAAGCGGCGACGTAAGCCCTAACATCTTTAGGCAACCCAGGCCACCAATAGTTTCTGGTAATGAGGTGTTTGGTGCCCAAGATGCCAGGATGACCAGATAGAGCGGAGTCATGGTTTTCCCTGAGTACCCTCAGCCGGTATTGCAGGGGAACAAACAGTTTGTCCCCAGGGGCGTTCCCGGGAGCTGCACCCTGATCAGCCGCGATATCAGAAGCTAAATCAGAATCCGTGGCAGAGACGATTATACCAGGGGGTAAAATACAAGCGGGATCCTTCTCGGAAGGAGGATTGGCCATGAAACTACGTGACAGAGCATCAGCCTTAATATTCTTGGACCCAGCCCTATAGGTAACCAAGAAATTAAATCTGGTAAAGAATAGTGCCCACCGAGCTTGTCTAGGATTAAGCCTCCGGGCCGATTCTAGGAAAACCAGATTCTTGTGATCCGTAAGGACCGTTACCTGGTGTCTGGCCCCCTCCAGGAAGTGCCGCCACTCCTCAAAAGCCCATTTAATGGCTAGAATTTCGCGGTTGCCAATATCATAGTTACTCTCCGTGGGCGAAAACTTCCTAGAGAAGTAAGCACAGGGGCGGAGATGGGTGAGGGAGCTGGTACCCTGGGACAAGACGGCCCCCACTCCCACCTCGGAAGCGTCAACCTCCACAATAAATGGCTCCTCTTGGTTGGGCTGAATCAGCACGGGGGCCGAGATAAAGCACTTCTTGAGAGTCTCAAAGGCCTGGACGGCCTCAGGGGGCCAATGGAGGACATCAGCACCCTTGCGGGTAAGGTCCGTAAGAGGCTTAGCGACGACCGAGAAGTTGGCAATAAATCTCCTGTAATAGTTGGCGAACCCTAAAAAACACTGTAACGCCTTAAGGGAGGCAGGTTGGACCCATTCCGCCACAGCTTGAACCTTGGCAGGGTCCATGCGGAATTCATGAGGAGTGAGGATTTGCCCTAAAAATGGTATCTCCTGTACCCCAAAGACACATTTTTCAGTCTTAGCAAACAGATTATTCTCCCGAAGGACCTGGAGCACCTTCCTGACATGCTCCACGTGGGAGGACCAGTCCTTGGAAAACACCAGTATGTCATCAAGGTACACAACAAGAAAATTACCCAGGTACTCTCTCAGGATTTCATTAATAAAATTCTGGAAGACAGCAGGGGCGTTACACAACCCAAAGGGCATGACCAGGTATTCGAAATGACCCTCGGGTGTGTTGAACGCAGTTTTCCACTCATCCCCCTCTTTGATGCGGATAAGGTTATATGCCCCCCGTAGATCGAACTTAGAAAACCATTGGGCTCCCTGAACCTGATTAAAAAGATCCGGAATCAAAGGAAGTGGGTACTGGTTCCTTACAGTGACCTTATTCAGGTTACGATAATCAATGCACGGCCTAAGACCACCATCCTTCTTCCCCACGAAGAAGAAGCCAGCACCTACAGGAGAAGTCGAGGGGCGAATGAAACCCTTGGCCAGGCATTCCTGGATATACACCCTCATGGCTTCACGTTCAGGACATGAAAGATTAAATATCCTACCCTTAGGAAGCTTGGCACCAGGCACCAAATCGATAGCGCAATCGTAATCTCTATGGGGGGGGCAACACCTCGGAGGCCTCCTTAGAAAACACATCGGCGAAGTCCTGAACAAACTCAGGAAGCGTGTTTACCTCCTCCCGGGGAGAAATAGAGTTAACAGAAAGACATGACGTAAGACATTCATTACCCCATTTGGTGAGATCCCCAGTATTCCAATCAAACGTGGGATTATGCAACTGCAACCAGGGAAGACCTAATACCAGATCAGACGATAATCCCTGCATCACCAGTACAGAGCACTGCTCCAAATGCATGGAGCCAACAAGGAGTTCAAAAACAGGAGTATGCTGAGTAAAATAACCATTAGCAAGGGGAGTTGAGTCGATACCTACTACAGGGATAGGATAAGGTAAATCAATACCAGGCATCTTTAGAGACATAGCAAATTCCACAGACATGATATTAGCAGATGAGCCAGAATCCACGAAAGCACTGCCCGTGGCAGACCGGCCAGCAAACGAGACCTGAAAGGGAAGCAAAATTTTATTGCGTTTCACATTAACGGGAAATACCTGTGCGCCCAAGTGACCTCCCCGATGATCACTTAGGCGCGGAAGTTTTCCGGCTTCTTATTCTTGCGCCTGGGACAGGTGTTCAGTAGATGCTTGTCGTCCCCACAGTAGAAGCAGAGACCGTTCATTCTGCGAAACTCCCTACGTTGTCGAGGGGACATGGAGGCCCCGAGTTGCATAGGTACCTCCGAGTCCTCCGTGGAGGGGCGAGGAGGCGGGACCTCGGGGGGGATCGCAGAAAAGTCAGAGGGGAGCACACTGAAGCGTTCTAGCTGACGTTCCCTGAGACGTCGGTCAAGTCGTACTGCTAGGGCCATAACCTGGTCAAGGGAGTCAGACGAGGGGTAGCTAACCAGCAGATCCTTCAGGGCGTCAGATAATCCTAACCTAAACTGGCACCTTAGGGCCGGATCGTTCCACTGAGAAGCTACGCACCACTTCCTAAAATCAGAACAGTATTCCTCAACCGGTCTCCTACCCTGACGTAAGGTCACCAGCTGACTCTCGGCTAAAGCAGTCCTGTCAGTCTCGTCGTAAATGAGTCCGAGGGCAGAGAAAAAACGATCAACAGAGGAAAGTTCAGGGGCGTCAGGAGCCAAGGAGAAGGCCCACTCTTGGGGCCCTTCCTGGAGTCGGGATATGATGATACCCACCCGCTGGTTCTCGGAACCTGAGGAGTGGGGCTTAAGGCGGAAATATAGTCTGCAACTCTCCCGGAAGGAGAGAAACGTCTTACGGTCCCCTGAAAACCGGTCAGGTAACTTGAGGTCGGGTTCTAGAGGTGAGGTGGTGCGCCCAACCCTTTGGGCCAGGGCCTGGACCTGTAGGGAGAGGCCCTGCATCTGCTGGGTCAGGGTCTCAAGGGGGTCCATGATAGCGACAGCGTAGGAGAAATGGTAGACTAGGTAAGGGCTTGTTATTCTGTGATGGCAGGAAGGAGGTGAAGGGAAAGTGAGCCCTAATCTACCCACCGCCCTGTCCCTGCCTACTTGCAACGACCCGCCCTAGGCGACGAGGTACAACTGGGCGGCGGTCCCTACGCTGTCTAAGTGCACAGGAAAACAAACAGGGAACACGCAAGGGAAGGGGCAGTAGCCACGGAACGCCACGAGGAAACGGAGCAGCGAACGAACAGTCAGGACCAGGACGAAGTGAGTAACCCGAGCGGGCACGGAGACAGAAGCAAGCCAGGGGCAAAGCAAAGCAAGACAAGGGGAACTGCAGCAAGGCAGAAGCACGGCAGAAGCAGGCTGGAGCAAGCAGCAGTGGGGCCAGGAATCCAAAAGAATAACAAGCAATGAGGAAGAGAAAACTGCAGGTATAAATGGACAGGGGGCGGAGCTAACTCTGACTGACCAGGCCGCGATAGGCTCTCCCACTCCTGAGCCTGCCACCCTGATTGGTGGGAGCCGGTGTCAGTCTAAGAGGTCTGGCCTCAGGTGTCGACTGATTAACCCTGGGAGTCTCCACAGACGTAGTGCCTGGCAGATCCATTACAGACTGGTTTCCTGGATGATGAGGTCTTAGGCTATTGGAACTTTACTGTCTGCTGATTTTTATAATAAGTAACGCAAAGAATTGGTAAAGACACCAATTTTGGAGATGGAGAGGAAAGGCTGAAGGGGAGGAGGAGGCCTTTATTTGAAGATAACAATTCTTGTGTTGTTATGTTCAAAAGTCTTATCTAGTAAGTTTTCCATAGGAAGGTATTGGGAATAGAGACATATTTTTTTTTTCAAAATTCCATGTAGGTGTCGTGGTATGGCACCATTTGCTTGTTAGGAAGTCATATGAGTTTATTTTACATGATGGTGTTCATTATGTTATTTTAGTCTTTGAAGCCAGTGACTCCATAGGGACTTGTTTTTTGATTAAATTTGCCACCAGTCTCTACTTATTTGTCCCAGAGTAGTATGTGATATCTCATAGGCAGGGATTTGAAACTATTTTTTTAAAGATTTCTGGACTGACTGGTTTCCTGGATGATGAGGTCTTAGGCTATGGGAACTTTACTGTCTGCTGATTTTTATAATAAGTAACGAAAAGAATTGGTAAAGACACCAATTTTGGAGATGGAGAGGCAAGGCTGAAGGGGAGGAGGAGGCCTTTATTTGAAGATAACAATTCTTGTGTTGTTATGTTCAAAAGTCTTATCTAGTAAGTTTCCCATAGCTCGCTATCTTTTTTTCCAAATTCTTCATGTACCCACTATCTGACAAATATAATAGAAGTAGCATTATTTACTCACCTAATATTCCAAGAGCTGTTTTACAAATGGTTGGAGACTCATATGTATATTGGGCTTAAAGCCAATGCCTGTAGTGGTGCCATAGGTTTAGATAAAGAACTAGGACTGAAGCAGATTTTGAGAGCTTTTGTGTGATGATAAATTGTGTAGACTTAGGATATCCAGACCTTGTACGTTTTCCAATGCGTAGCTATCATGTGTTGTACTATAGAATCAATACATTTTGTAAAAAAAATGGCTTGTAAAGGGGTATACACTTCTGGGTGAATTAATTCTGTGTTTTCCTGTTTACTGTAAAAAAGTTGGGATTTTTTGGTATAGTTTTCAATTTTGTTTTATACTTGCACACATTTCATGTTAATGTTGTACTCTCATTTGATTTTGATTGGCTGTGTATAATCATGGAGATTTTATCTAGATTCTTTTACTATATTTTATATGTTATTCTGTTACATTGAAGTTAGATGTACCTCAAATCATTATAGTTACATTGGTAATATGGTGAGATTGCTATCATATCACTGTGTCATTTCCATTATGTTCATCTAATTTCCAATGGAGATGTCTGGTCAGAAGTGGTTTGTTTGGTTCAGTGGCTGGGCCCTCCTTGGATATTGGTGCTTCATGTGAAGTGGAATAACTTAGGGTAGGTCCCTTTAGCTGGATTTGGTCAGGGCAATAAAGAGAGATGTAATGCTTATGTTATTGCTCCTCTCTCTCAAGGTAAAATTGTGTGGTCTGAGATGGTATCATGTTTGTTTTGGAGAAATACCACAGAATAATAACCTTGAAAGGTTTTGGGAATAAAGAGGTCTGCTTTTTTCAAAATTCTGTGTAGGTGTCATAGTATGGCGCCATTTGCTGGTTAGGAAGTCATCTGATTTGATTTTAGTGATGGTGTTCACTGTGTTTTTTTAGTCTTTGAAACCAGTGACTCCACAGGAACTTGGTTTTGGTAAATTTGTCACCAGTCTCTACTTCTGTGTACCAGAGTAGTATGTGATATCTGATAGCCAGGGGTTTGAAACTATTTTTTTAAGAATTCTGTACTGACTGGATTTCAGGATTATGAGGTCCTAGGCTATAGGAACTTTAGTATTTGCTGCTATTTACAATAAGTGACAGATAAGATTGGTAAAGACACCAATTTTGGAGATGGAGAGGCAAGGCTGAAGGGGAGGAGGAGGCCTTTATTTGAAGATAAAAATTCTTGTGTTGTTATGTTCAAAAGTCTTATCTAGTAAGTTTTCCAAAGGAAGATATTGGGAATAGAGACATATTTTTTTTTCAAAATTCCATGTAGGTGTCGTGGTATGGCACCATTTGCTTGTTAGGAAGTCATATGAGTTTATTTTACATGATGGTGTTCATTATGTTATTTTAGTCTTTGAAGCCAGTGACTCCATAGGGACTTGTTTTTTGATTAAATTTGCCACCAGTCTCTACTTATTTGTCCCAGAGTAGTATGTGATATCTCATAGGCAGGGATTTGAAACTATTTTTTTAAGAATTCTGGACTGACTGGTTTCCTGGATGATGAGGTCTTAGGCTATGGGAACTTTACTGTCTGCTGATTTTTATAATAAGTAACGCAAAGAATTGGTAAAGACACCAATTTTGGAGATGGAGAGGAAAGGCTGAAGGGGAGGAGGAGGCCTTTATTTGAAGATAACAATTCTTGTGTTGTTATGTTCAAAAGTCTTATCTAGTAAGTTTCCCACAGCTCGCTATCTTTTTTTCCAAATTCTTCATGTACCCACTATCTGACAAATATAATAGAAGTAGCATTATTTACTCACCTAATATACCAAGAGCTGTTTTACAAATGGTTGGAGACTCATATGTATATTGGGCTTATAGCCAATGCCTGTACTGGTGCCATAGGTTTAGATAAAGAACTAGGACTGAAGCAGATTTTGAGAGCTTTTGTGTGATGATAAATTGTGTAGACTTAGGATATCCAGACCTTGTACGTTTTCCAATGCGTAGCTATCATGTGTTGTACTATAGAATCAATACATTTTGTAAAAAAAAAGTGCTTGTAAAGGGGTATACACTTCTGGGTGAATTAATTCTGTGTTTTCCTGTTTACTGTAAAAAAGTTGTGATTTTTTGGTATAGTTTTCAATTTTGTTTTATACTTGCACACATTTCATGTTAATGTTGTACTCTCATTTGATTTTGATTGGCTGTGTATAATCATGGAGATTTTACCTAGATTCTTTTACTATATTTTATATGTTATTCTGTTACATTGAAGTTAGATGTACCTCAAATCATTATAGTTACATTGGTAATATGGTGAGATTGCTATCATATCACTGTCATTTCCATTATGTTCATCTAATTTCCAATGGAAATGTCTGGTCAGAAGTGGTTTGTTTGGTTCAGTTGCTGGGCCCTCCTTGGATATTGGTGCTTCATGTGAAGTGGAATAACTTAGGGTAGGTCCCTTTAGCTGGATTTGGTCAACTCAGGGCAATAAAGAGAGATGTAATGCTTATGTTATTGCTCCTCTCTATCAAAGTAAAATTGTGTGGTCTGAGATGGTATCATGTTTGTTTTGGAGAAATACCACAGACCAATAACCTTGAAAGGTATTGGGAATAAAGAGGTCTGCTTTTTTCAAAATTCTGTGTAGGTGTCATAGTATGGCGCCATTTGTTGGTTAGGAAGTCATCTGATTTGATTTTAGTGATGGTGTTCACTGTGTTTTTTTAGTCTTTGAAACCAGTGACTCCACAGGGACTTGGTTTTGATAAATTTGTCACCAGTCTCTACTTCTGTGTACCAGAGTAGCATGTGATATCTGATAGCCAGGGGTTTGAAACTATTTTTTTAAGAATTCTGTACTGACTGGATTTCCGGATTATGAGGTCCTAGGCTATAGGAACTTTAGTATTTGCTGCTATTTACAATAAGTGACACAAAAGATTGGTAAAGACACCAATTTTGGAGATGGAGAGGCAAGGCTGAAGGGGAGGAGGAGGCCTTTATTTGAAGATAACAATTCTTATGTTATGTTCAAAAGTCTTATCTAGTAAGTTTTATATAGGAAGGTATTGGGAATAGAGACATATTTTTTTTGTCAAAATTCCATGTAGGTGTCGTGGTATGGCACCATTTGCTTGTTAAGAAGTCATATGAGTTTATTTTACATGATGGTGTTCATTATGTTATTTTAGTCTTTGAAGCCAGTGACTCCATAGGGACTTGTTTTTTGATTAAATTTGCCACCAGTCTCTACTTATTTGTCCCAGAGTAGTATGTGATATCTCATAGGCAGGGATTTTAAACTATTTTTTTAAGAATTCTGGACTGACTGGTTTCCTGGATGATGAGGTCTTAGGCTATGGGAACTTTACTGTCTCCTGATTTTTATAATAAGTAACGCAAAGAATTGGTAAAGACACAAATTTTGGAGATGGAGAGGCAAGGCTGAAGGGGAGGAGGAGGCCTTGATTTGAACATAACAATAATTGGGTTTTAATGTTCAAAAGTCTTATCTAGTAAATTTCCCATAGCTCACTATCTCTTTGCCCAAATTCTTTATGTACCCACTATCTGACCAATATAATAAAATAATTATTATTTACTCAGCTAATATTCCAAGAGCATTTTTACAAATGGTTAGAGACTCATATGTATATTGGGCTTAAAGCCAATGCCTGTAGTGGTGCCATAGGTTTATAGATAAAGAACCCGGACTGAAGCAGATTTGTAGAGCTTTTGTGTGATGATAAATTGTGTAGATTTAGCATATCCAGGCCTTGTTTGTTTTCCATTGTGTAGCTATCATGTGTGTTACTAAAGAATCAATACATTTTGTATCTGTAGAGCTATAAAAAAAAAGTTAGATTGGGGTTAGAAAGGGGTGTACTCTTCTGGCTTAATTAATTCATCTGCATTTTCCTATTTACTGTAAAAAAGTTGAGATTTTTGGTATAGTTTTCAATTTTGTTTTAAACTTGCACACATTTCATGTTAATGTTGACCTCACATTTGATTGTGATTAGTTGTGTATAATCATAGAAATTTGCCAGAGAAATGTCCAAGACCAATAACCTTGGAACGTATTGGGAATAGAGATGTCTGCTTTTTTCAAAATTGCATGTAGTTTTCGTGGCATGACACCTTTTGCTATTTAGGAAGTCATATGATTTGAATTTACGTGATAGTTGTCACAATTTGTGGGTATGTGTTCCCACTAGGCCGCACTGCAGTAGTGGAGTAGCAGCTGGCCAAACAACAGTCTATACAAAGTCCTAGCACAAGATTACCTAAAATAGTCCAGAAAGTAGCAGATACTTAGGCACAGATCAAACTTGAAGGTAGATCACGCCACACATGGAGGATGATATCAGGCATGGCAGATGACACCAGACTTGACAGGTGGCACAACACAACTCCAACACTAAATAAGGCTCAAGAACAAAAGGATACAGGTAGCAGGGCACCGGAAGACTGGGAACAGGATACGACTAAGGGACCATTTGTTAAAATTAACATGGGAATACACAGCAATGCTCAGGCAAGGAGTGAAAGGGCAAGGCCCTTTTTAAAATCTAGGGTGATCTGGGGATAATTAATTACATGTGCGCACGCTGGCCCTTTAAAGTCGGGAACGAGAGCGCGCACCCTAGTAGTCACTGCAGGTCAGAGCGGATGCATGTGCTGGTGTCTCTGGGGAGGGAGACGTCGGCAGGAGGAGAGAGGTCTGTGGTCACGGCCAGCAGCAGGTAAGAGGAGGCGATCAGTGGCAATGGGTATTTATTCTTGACCGTGAACTGGTTGAGACTACGGTAGTCAATGCAGGGTCGAAGAGATCCGTCTTTATTTTTAACGAAGAAGAACCCAGCCCCGGCCGGGGAGAAGGATTCTCCTATGAAGCCCCTCTCCAGATTCTCCTTGACAAAGGCTGACATGGACTGGGTCTCCGGCAAGGAGAGAGGGTATACCCATCCACGGGAAGGTGAAGCATCTGGGACCAGTTCAATCGGACAGTCGTAAGACTGATTTGGGGGAAGCATCTCAGCTTCCTTCTTGCTGAAGACATCTGCAAACTAAGCAAAATGAGGAGGTAATGCTGCTAATGAATGAGACAGAGGAGGCTGGACAGGGTGAATCTGTAACAGGCAGCGGTGGAGACATTTGGAGCCCCATTAGAGAACTTCTCCGGAATTCCAGTCCAGGGCTGGGGCATGCAACCGGAGCCAAGGCAGATCCAGCAAAATAGGATTGACGGCTTTAGGCAAGACAAGAAATTGAATCAGTTCAGTATAAACGGCTCCAACTTGGAGCTTCAGTGGCTTGGTCTCAGACACGATCGTATCAGGCAGAGGAAGTCCTTTCACTGAGGCAACAGCCAGAGACGTCTCCAAAGGGATTGTGGGTAACAGGAGATGATACACTAGGTCTTGTTGGATAAAGTTTGCCACGGACCCTGAGTCCAGGTAGGCAGAGACCCAGTGCGTCTTCTCGCCGGACACTATGGTTACGGGAATGGACAGTTTGGGAGCAATTTTTATTCATTTAGCGCCATTCCGCCTACAGTTGTCTCTCCAACCAATTCTAGGCACTGGAGTTTTTTGGCTTCTGGGGACACAAATGCACATAATGGCCCCCGAGGCCGAAATACAGACAGAGTCTCGAAGTGTGTCCGTGTTGTCTCTCCTGGACTGACAATTTGAGGAGGTCCACTTGCATAGGCTCCTCTGGTGGAACAACGGATGAGGGCAGCAGGGGTTGCTGGAAAGTAGGAGCCAACAGAGGGGATTTTATTTCCCGGCCAACCTCTTGGGACCGTTACTGGATCCTCATGTCAATCCAGGTGGCCTGAAGAATGTCCCTGCCAAAATGTTAGCCAGCAAGGCCTAGTTGTTGCAGGTTAGTTCTGCAGCCAGGGTACGGAACTGAATGGAGTACTCACCCACGGAGATGTCTCCCTGGCGAAGGGTCAGCAGAGATGCAGCTGCAGAAGAGACTCTCCCAGGTTCCTCAAATACTGTATGAAAAGTCTGTAAGAAACACTGTAAGTCATGGGTCTCTGGTCCCTGACATTCCCAAATGGGTTTCGCCCATACCAGGGCCTTGCCAGTAAGGAGAGAGATTATGAAGGCGATCCTTGAATCATCAGAAGCAAAGGCCTTGCATGCAGTCTGAATTGGATCTGGCATTGGTTCAGAAATCCCCTGCAGGTCCTCGGGTCTCTGTCATAGCAAGGAGCTAGTGGCAGAGAGAATAAGGGATAAACACTGGTACTGACATGAGGCATAGCAAGAGGAACAGCAGGAGCAATAGAAGCAGTTGCTGTGAAGACTGCAGCTTGCGCATCCAACCGATGTGAAATGGCATTTACCGCCTAAATGGTTTGATCCTGTCATGACCGGAGGTCTCGCATGTCTGCCTGCATGACTTGTGACGTCGTCATGCTATACGGTTGACCAGTGGGGTCCATAGCCTGAGTGTACTGCCACGATATGTGGGTATGTGGACTCACTAGGCCGCACCGCCGTAGCAGAGTAGAAGCTGGCCAAACAACAGTCTATACAAAGTCCCAGCACAAGTTTACCTGAAATAGTCCAGACAGTAGGCACAGATGGAAGTTGAAGGTAGATGACGCCACATGTGGCGAATGATATCAAGTGTGGCAGATGACACCATACATGGTGTATGACAGCAGGCGTGACAGGTGGCACAACACGACTCCAACACTAAATAAGGCTCAGGAGCAAACACAGCATGGGATACAGGATACAGGTAGCAGGGCACGGAAACACTGGTAATAGGATACGACTAAGGGACCACTTGCTAAGACTAACATGGGAATACACAACAACGCTCAGGCAAGGAATGAAAGAGAAGGGCCCTTTTAAAAGTCCAGGTTGATCTGCAGGGCAGGGCAAATGCATGTGCTGGCATCTCCGGGGAGGGAGACTTTGGCAGGAGAAGAGAGGTCTGCGGTCGTGGCCATCATTTTTTTAAGAATTCTGGACTGACTGGTTTCCTGAATAATGAGGTCCTAGGCTATGGGAAATTTACACCCATGTTTGTAAAACCCACGTTTTGTAACACCCATGGCCACGGACCGTCAGGATTACTCACTTCCTGATGGCCGCAGCCATGGATCAGTGAGCTCTGGCCCGCATCTCCTACTAGCGAGACACCAGCACTCACTTCTGCTTCACTCTGCTGTGTCCCATAGGGTGTGCGCGCAAGCTCGTGCCCGGTCTTAAAGGGCCAACTACCAATGTCCCATCCGAGCCAATCTTCGCTACTGTCTGAAGTTACCACAGGTACACCTATCCGAACTATAGACTTTGACTTGGTATCCTGTTGGCTAGCTGCTATTCCATCAATGCGGTACGGCTCAGTGGGTCCACGCACCCAACGTGACACTGTTTGCTGCTGTTTACAATAAGTGACCCAGAGGATTGGAAAATACACCAATTTTAGAGATGGAGAGGCAAGGCTGAAGGGGAGGAGGAGGCCTTTATTTGAACATAACAATAGTTGTGTTGTTATGTTCAAAAGTCTTATCTAGTAAATATCCCGTAGCTCGCTATCTTTTTGTCCACATTCTTCACGTACCCACTATCTGACCAATATAATAGAAGAAGCATTATTTACTCAGCTAATATTCCAAGAGCTGTTTTACAAATGTTTGGAAACTCATATGTATATTGTGCTTAAAGCATTGGCCTGTAGTGGTGCCATAGATTTAGACATACAGAGCCCGGACTGAAGCAGATTGGGAGAGCTTTTGTGTGATGATCAATTGTGTAGATTTAGGTTATCCAGGCCTTGTAAGTTTTATAATGTGTAGCTATCATGTGTGTTACTAAAGAATCAATACATTTTGTATCTGTAGAGCTATAAAAAGTTATATTGTAAAGGGGTGTACACTTCTGGCTGAATTAATTCTTCTGCATTTTCCTGTTTACTGTAAAAAAGTAGGGATTTTTTGGTATAGTTTTCAATTTTGTTTTATACTTACACACATTTTATGTTAATGTTGTCCTCTCATTTGGTTTTGATTGGTTGTATATAATCATGGAGATTTTATCTAGATTCTTTTACTATATTTTTATAAGTTATTCTGTTATGTTGAAGTTAGATGTACCTCAAATCATTATAGTTACATTGGTAATATGGTGAGATTGCTATCATATCACTGTGTCATTTCCATTATGTTCATCTAATTTCCAATGGAGATGTCTGGTCAGAAGTGGTTTGTTTGGTTCAGTTGCTGGGCACTCCTTGGATATTGGTACTTCATGTGAAGTGGAATAACTTATGGCAGGTCCCTTTAGCTGGATTTGTTCAGGGCAATAAAGAGAGATGTAATGCTTATGTTATTGCTCCTCTCTCTCTCTCTCTCTCTCTCTCTCTCTCACTCTCTCTCTCTCTGTAAAATTGTGTGGTCTGAGATGGTATCAGGTTTGTTTTGGAGAAATGCCACAGACCAATAACCTTGTAAGGTATTGGGAATAAAGAGGTCTGCTTTTTTCAAAATTCTGTGTAGGTGTCATAGTATGGCACCATTTGCTCGTTAGTAAGTCATCTGATTTGATTTTAGTGATGGGTGTTCACTGTGTTTGTTTAGTCTTTGAAACCAGTGACTCCACAGGTACTTGGTTTTGGTAAATTTGTTACCAGTCTCTACTTCTGTGTACCAGAGTAGTGTGTGATATCTGATAGCCAGGGGTTTGAAACGATTTTTTTAAGAATTCTGTACTGACTGGATTTCTGGATGATGAGGTCCTAGGCTATAGGAACTTTAATATTTGCTGCTATTTACAATAAGTGACACAAAAGATTGGTAAAGACACCAATTTTGGAGATGGATAGGAAAGGCTGAAGGGGAGGAGGAGGCCTTTATTTGAACATAACAATAATTGTGTTTTTATGTTCAAAAGTCTTACCTAGTAAATTTCCCATAGCTCGCTATCTCTTTGTCCATATTTTTTACGTACCCACTATCTGTCCAATATAATAGAAGTAGCATTATTTTCTCAGCTAATATTCCAAGAGCTGTTTTACAAATGGTTAGAGGCACATATGTATATTGTGCTTAAAGACAATGCCTGTAGTGGTGTCATAGGTTTACAGATAATGAACCAGGAATGAAGCAGATTTTGAGAGCTTTTGTGTGATGATAAATTGTGTAGATTTAGGATATCCAGGCCTTGTTTGTTTTCCAATGTGTAGCTATCATGTGTGTTACTAAAGAATCAATACATTTTGTATCTGTAGAGCTATAAAAAAAAGTTAGATTGTAAAGGGGTGTACTCTTCTGGCTAAATTAATTCATCTGCATTTTCCTGTGTACTGTAAAAAAGTTGAGATTTTTTTGTATAGTTTTCAATTTTGTTTTAAACTTGCACATATTTCAGATTTTTTAAATTATATTTGTATATGTTATTCTGTTACGTTGAAGTTAGATGTACCTCAAATCATGATGGTCACATTAGTAATATGATGAAATTGCTATCACGTCACTGTGTAACTTCCATTTTTTTCACCTAATTTCCAAAGGAGGTGTCTGGTCAGAACAGGTTTGTTTGGTTCAGTTATTGGGCCCTTCTTGGGTATTACCACAAAATTGTAAACATATTTGCTATTAAAGCAAACAAAAGCCCTATTTTACGGCTAGCTGCATTAGTGTAGGCTAAAATATAACTTTTATTAATTATTCCTAAAAGGACAATGAAAGGAAAACATACACACTTTTAAAATTTCGCCAATGTTCACTGACAGTGAGAGGACTGATTGACACGTTGCTATAAAGCAGTCGCTCAGTGCGGACTAAGTGTCAGAGTGAGGACAGTGTCCGGTCAGAAGTGGTTTGTTTGGTTCAGTTATTGGGCCCTTCTTGGATATTGGTGCTGCATGTGTAGTGGAATAATTTAGGGTAGGTCCCTTTAGCTGGATTTGGTCAGGGCAATAAAGAGAGATGTAATGCTTATGTTATTGCTTCTCTCTCAAGGTACAATTGTGTGGTCTGAGATGGTTTCATGTTTGTTTTGGAGAAATGCCCGAGACCAATAAACTTGGAAGGTGTCACGGCGTGGGGTGTGGACCCACTGGGCTGTACCGCGTAGCGGGGTAGCAGCTGGCCAACAAGGTACAAAACAATGTCTATAGTTCTGAATGGGTACCTGAGGCAATGTAGACAGTGGCAGGAGCACGACTTGACTTTCACAGCAGGTGACGCCGCGGATGCAGCGGGAAGACAAGACTTGACTTTCACAGCAGGTGACGCCACGGATGCAGCGGGAAGACATGACTTGACTTTCACAGCAGGTGATGCCGCGGATGCAGCGGGAAGACACGACTTGACTTTCACAGCAGGTAATGATAGCTTGGGATACAGGGTACAGGCAGCAGGAACGGGTAACACTGGGAACTGGAAGATACTGGGAGAACTTTAGCAAGACAAACTAGGGTATACAACAACGCTCAGGCAAGGAACCAGTGGGCAGGGCCCCTTATTATAGTGCAGCAGCCATTTGGGCTGATAATTGATCTTAGACAGCTGG